>NC_086284.1:85752761-85965932 GCF_963924245.1 Chroicocephalus ridibundus
CAAATACGATAAGCCAGACAGGTGTGGACGGTTCAACAGGAGGTGATAAAGTTGAGGTTATCTTCAGGAACTGCAGCGTTTTCTCACTCAGTAGGAATGCGCTGTTGATTCTGTTCCGGTTCATCCTTCATAAAAACACAAAGAATATCACAAATCTTTATGACGGTATTCCATAAGTTAAAAAGATACAAGAAAAAAAGAAGAATTTTCATGTGTCTGCTTCAAGTCTGGCAGGGCTGAATTGGATCCAGCATGATGTTGGTAGGATTACAGAGACCTTCACTTTTAACATAGACCTTGTCAGTAATCCATAGACACCCACAGACAGGGTTTTGAACACCAGACTTATGTATGTATTTATCTGAAAAAGTAGAAATATAGATGAGACCTAAAGTACATACAGTATTAGCATTTATTTCTGGTTTGGACCATGTGCCAAAGACATAGCAGGTTGTAATCTGTAAGGGTGGCTGTGTTGTCTTGCTCATGCAGCATTCAAGATTAGCATGGGAGTGGCAGATCTACCCTGCAATGCTCAGAGGATTTACTTATCAGTGCCCCTTGGCTCCTCAAACTGAACCATCCTGCATGCTAAGGGCCAGTACATCTGCTCTCGCTGCTATAGATTTTCGTAGGTCCATGAGGCACAGGATACAAGATGGTCCAGAAGAATCCACCCCTATTGCCAACATGCCTTTCTTCCCTGCAGGATGCAGCTAAAGGGATTTGTACTTTGCATATTTTTTCCGTTAGATAAACTGTAAGTCTGAGAAATACGCTTTTTCACATGAGTAGGACAAGTACTATCCTTTAATGGATATCTTCAGCCACATTCACTACTTCTAAGCATTTGCAGGTATTTCTGGATCTGAGTCTATGCAGCCTTAAGAGGTTTTAGCAGTATCTTTCATTAGCTTTTCCAAAATGTTAACATTTTTTGAGAAAATGTGTTTCATGTATTGGTCTTGAGAGCTTCTTTTCGATTGCAGTTGTATGATTTACAGCAGCTCTTTCTTGTATACAATTCAATTTATTTACCATAGAGCAAGCATTTCCTAAGAACAGATATATGGGAACTAGAGGTGAAATTCTGCAAATTTCTTTTCTTGGAAATCATAACGTTTGACTGTCCCTTAAACAGGAAGTTCTTAGCCTTAATGGAAAGCTAGGATTCCTGGAGAGGACTGAAAGCCATTGCATATGATAAGACTCATAATACAGTAAGCCGTCTTTGATTTAGAAAAGATTTTCATCCTTATGATGATGAAAGGATCATTGTGAACAGCTGAAATAAGCATTGTTCACCCTCATCTAACGGCTAGAGTTACAGAATTATGTGCTGAACCACATGCAGGCAACTACAGGTGCATTTCATGTTTGTATATGCATAAATATATCTTGTGTATACTTATGCAAGATCTTGGGTCTCATACAGAGCTCTGAGAAGATTTACCTTCCTCTTTGTTCTTACTTTGTAGAGAATCTCATACAATAAAATTCTGGTCCATGAGTAGCGTTCTTATGTGCTACTGCAGTATGAAGAATTAGAATAATGGTTTAGCATGGAAGCCTGCAATCAGAAATGGCTGAATAAAAAGTATTGTAGTTTTATAGACCATTTTATTTTCTGTTTCTAAGTTAGGCAGGAATTAAAACTTTTCATAAATAGCATATTCTTTATTGGGTGACAGACAACAGTTAAAAAAACAAACATACTATAATAGCATCCAATTTCTGTGGCAAACAGGGCACATAAAAGACTTAAATAAATCAGCTTATGCTACTGAAGGTATCAAAGAATAACAGAAATGCAAAAACCCTGCATTCCAGCACTCTTACAGAGAGCTTCAGTGAATAAATAATCTGCTTCCTCCACTAATGCTATGAAGCTATTGTTTGGTGTCTCTGTAGGAAATAGTTTAATCTGCTCATAAGCTTAAAAGTTAATCTTTCCAAAAGAACGCATACTCATTCATCAGGAATTAGGTATTACACCTCCATAGAGATAACATGAATTTTCAAGACAAAGTACAGAATGCCTGAAAACAAAGAGGTCTGTTTTCCACTCCGTGCTCGAGAAATGTACATGCGTTATGCTGCTTGTGGGAGTCATCCCTATAAACCCCTTATGTAGGTTTGGTGAACTATTGAAGTGAGATTACCCATTTTTTCTTTTTCCCCTCTTCAGCTCCACACTCTTGCTTTTATTGTCTACAGAATGCAATATTTAGTAGAAAGCAAACTGATCTGTACCGCATGGTACTTTGTACAAGCAATGCTCAGCTAAGATATGGACTGGCATTCTAGACAGAGCTGGTATGAAAAGAATGTGAGTATAAGGTTGTTTAAGCCAAGCTGGGACACAGCCAGCTCTGCTCATGAAGAGTTCACACGAGCTCTTCTCATGTGAAAACTGACTTCTAAATTAAGTCAGACAAGAAGCACCGAAAGGGAGCCTATGGTCATTAGTCCACGTATGGATGTGCATGTGGCACACAAAGAAAGTTAAATGATATAAATCCCACCCAGAAAGTGTGCAATTCTGTCATCTGAGAAGATTCTCTCACTGGGAAATGTAGCAGCTGGATAAGAGCAGTGTATGTGCCACAGACTGTACAGCAAATTACAGGTAGGGCTCTGGAAAGGGACTCTATTTCTTCTGAGGCTCCAGCATTAAGAGTAAGACTCCTTCGGAGGTTATAATCCCAAGGCTCACATGCTTTGCATTCTGTGGGACTGTTAAAAATCCTTCTAACCTCACATGCATGAAAGAGTACTGACCCCCTGGTGTTGTAACAACTTGGATTAGTTCATCCTTAAAGAGGCAGAGTGCTCATTTATACAAGCCCCAGAGAGAGAAAGCATCCTCAATCAGCAAGGAAGAAAAGGTTGCAGAAGCAGTGACTGTACCTGATGGCTGCCTCTACCTCACTTCCAGGAACAGTTGTCACATTTTTGGAAGAATCTGTGACCACAAACCAAAATGACACCCGATCTGTCACATTGCAGAGCAGCACATTGGAAATTCTGCAGATAATTAAAACAAAAATCATCATCAAAGAAGCACGGAAGGAATAATTGACATATTTTAGATTTTCTTCAAGTATTGCTTTCATCTAAAGAGGGGAAAAGTCTTACTTTTAAAAAAAGTTAACAGTTAATGCTCAAAGAAGAAATACCGCTTACAGCATTTCCCATTTTCCAATATGATAAAAAAGAAAAAAAGCTTATTGAGACCAAACTTGAGTCTTCAAACAAATTTCTGAATCTATTACAAACTTGCATGGTCTTCACATTCTTTTAGTGTAATCAAATGGAAAAATACATATTTGCATCTTAATCATCAGGGCTGTGACAAAGGCCATATAATAGGGCAAAGTCATTGGTGAACTAAGAATTTTGGTTTTGACAGCTAACACCACAGGAACAAAGCATGGGAGATTCCCCACATGATTTTCAAGTGAGTGCATTCCTTCTACAGGATATATTTGTTGGAGGGAAGAGCAATGAAATTGATGTTATTCTTTTTGACATCTTTGTTCACAGAGTCAGGCACTGAGTGGAGGCAACAGGCTAAATTTAGACATTTTACTGGCACCAGCCTATGCCCTTTAGCTTATGCTATAACAAATACTTATCTGTTTTAAAAGAAGATTGCTCAGCTTTATGTGAAGTTAATACTGGAAGGGCACAGGCACGCAGATTCTCATGGCATACTATGTAAAAAGTGTGCAAATGTCCTTTAAATTCCTTTTTTTCAGATTCTTACAAATTTGTTTTCTACCACTAATACTAGTAAACGGTGGAACAATCATTAGAAAAACCTCGTGGAATTACATCATCATGAGTATTCAAACTAAATAGGTGAAGGCTAATACATTAATATCAACAGCGAATGAGGGAAGACAGTGCCCCTGTGTTCTTCTATCTGTTCCTAGTTTATTCACGCAACTAAGAAACAAACCAGGCAAACTTGTGTAACATACAGGAATTGTACAAGGTGACATTTATTACAGCACGGCAAGAAACACAGCATGTATCATAAAAGGACAGTCAAAGCCATTATAAATTCAATGACAGATAACTAGAGAGATAAAAACGGGAAAAAAATATTTAGTTCTATATCATTAATAAACAACCCAAAGAATTTTGCTCAGGATTCAGATTTATTGGCCGTATCCAAGCAGCGAGCAGATATTCTGAAAGTCCAGAACCAAGAATTAGGATCATTTTTATTTCCAGGGAGCAGCCTGGACTTGGTTCACCTTTGCATGAGGTCTACCTGGCCACAAACACACCACAGCTGCCCTTTCTTGACAGACCCTGCTTGGGATGATCAGTCTTCAGACACTACCTGCTGTTCTGGAGAAGGAAACCCCGCTGTGAGCCAGCAAAGAAGAATGCAGTTCCTCTTTTAATTAACTACAGTCATGTCTGTAATGCTCATTACTAACTAGTATAATTGGTTTTAAAGTTTGGCCTGCCCACCATCAAAACGCAAGTTTTAACATCTCTTTTCCCACCTCTGCTCTTTCTCCTCTCTCTCCGGGTGACAGGTCTCCCGCTGCAAGCCATCTCCCCTGCCACAGAGCTCTGTTTTGTAGTGCCATCTGCTGGCTAATTACAAACATAATTAAATAACCTCTACGGCGGCCTGAGAAGCAGGAAGCATGAGGTAGGAAGGAATGTAAGGGAGCCAAAATTACCGATGAATGTGTAGTCTCCATCCCACTTTTAAAGTGGGACAGGTATTGGCTTGATCACAGCAGTTCATTATGGATATTCTGCAGAAATATTTTACTTACTGCTGAAAGCTTTTTTTGGAGGTGGTATTTTGGATGCCTCGAGTAGTGCAACCTTCCATTTTACGGAAAAGGTAAATATTCCTTAGACACGTGCAGTAAAATGGAAAGCAATGATTTTGCAGAGCTGAAATATCCACTTTTACCTCTCTGGAACAATGTCAGTTTTGCAAATACAGAATTTTTATGGATAAAAGAGGAAAGCCATCCTCTGGAATTTGAAAAGATGTTCACATCAGTTTGCTGGCAACAGTCAAAAGATGAAAGCAGATTTATTCCTTGCAAAACAAAAGCAAAGCACAAAATTTAGAGGGCGGGGGAGGGGAAGAGTCTACTTTTGGCTGGTGGCTGACAAATTCTTGCTGACTTCACAGAATATCTAAAATTGTATCTGCAGAGGAAGTTTTCCATGAGGAGAATTTATAACCATAGGACCTAAATCTTCATGCTTCTGCAGTTCTTAAAGCTGGAATTTCTGTGGCACAATCAAAAACTGGTCCAGCTAGAAAATCTGTGTTCATGTTGCCCTACGGATGTTCTCAAAATGGGGTGAGCGCAGAAAGTCCAATCCCCAAAGAGAAAAATAAATTTGATAGACAAAGACTGTCAGAACACCCTGACTTTCTCATTCAGAGACTCAGAGACTCTTCAGCCTGGGGTCTTCCCTACAGTGTCAAGGGCTTTCAACTTGAGATAGGGCAGTCAGTCATCATTTGGGGCAGCATTTCTCTTTCTCTAGAACAAACAGTACTGAATGTGTCAGGTAGCAAGGCTCGCAGTAGGATATGTAAATTTTGCCTTCTTCCTGCTCCTTGTTGTGTCTAAAATCCTTGCTCGATTTTAAGCACCCAAAACTTGGCTTCACTGCCACTTTTTCATCAGTGGAATCTGAATGCTGTAAATCCTTCCAGTCTCCAAAGAGAATAATACTGCTCACGAGAAGTTCAAAGGGGATTGAGTAAACACCAAAACAAACTGGTTCAACAAACAACAGTGCAATTTCTCTGCAGCAGATAGGCTTTTTTTCCTATGCTATTTGTATGTAGGTTTGATTCACAACATGCAGAAGCATTAAAAAAAATATACCTTTAC
The DNA here is from genome assembly GCF_963924245.1 of Chroicocephalus ridibundus. NCBI lineage: Eukaryota > Metazoa > Chordata > Aves > Charadriiformes > Laridae > Chroicocephalus > Chroicocephalus ridibundus. The sequence goes on from NC_086284.1 coordinate 85,758,656, forward strand.
ACTCTTTAGATTTCAGAAACCTGACTTCTTCATGCACTATGCTAATTAAGTGTATTTGTAAACAAATATCGGACATCTTATTTCCTCAGAAAGTGACAGACCTTTGTCATGGGGATAAGGCGGCTGTTGTCAGAACAACAAGATCCTGGTCCTGGCCTTATGGCACCATGGCAAAAGTCCAAAATTGCAAGTGAACACCAGTGAGTAGAGGGCAGGAAACCCTGATGGTTCCTTGGCCTGAAACACCATCATTGTTCCTTATGGAGATTTAAACGATTGTTTAGGGGTAAGAAAGAGCTTCCAGAGACTCAAAGAGAGCTGGGTGCCTACAGCAGCCATTAGCCTGTGGGAGAACCACAGCCCCAAGTCCCAAGCACCTATCTCTAGCTCCCCCAAAAGCATCAGACCTCTTCCAACCTAGTGCTGCACAGCTGCTCCTGCAAAGGGATGTTATTTTCTTCCTTTTTGTGAACAGCAGCCATGGGATCACCTTGATATAACAGCTTTAACTCTAGAAGCTTATTTTGTTGTTCTAAATGGTCACAATATTTTTAGTATCAAAATAGCATGTTTTAGGAAGATGGATAACGTTGATTAATTTTTTCTGGTCTGATTTTTTTTCTGGTCTGATTAATTTTTCCTCTGGTTGAGGAAAACTGCAGCTTTTTTTATCTAGAAATGGGGAGATGTACCAAAAGTAGATTCTGTCACTTGAATGAAAGTAAATGTGATGACATTCTTTCTGCTCTAAAGATTAACTAGTCTCAGGCCCAAAAGAGATGCATATTATTTCAAATGAGTCACAGATTAGAGAAACCAGGGTTACTAACACAGACTACAAACAATCATTTTTTAACACTGAGAGATCGAAGGTTGGCTTACGTAGTTCATGAATGTATGTATTGAGAAAGTCCGTATGTAGAGCAGGAAATAAAGGATTTTTATTTCTCCACCAAAAAAGAAGTATTTATTTTATCTGTATTAATTACTATTGAGTAATTTGATGGATTGTGTCTTTCACATAAATTTTCAAGTTTCACATAAACTTGAAAATTTGACAAGCCTTTCAAACATTAAACACAGCTCCATGGTTTATTAAATTTTAGTTTAGAAATTAACTTCAGAGAACTTGAGATGTAATGTGCAATCCTGTCCATTCTGTGTTAGGTCACTCAGTGGATACACAAGTGCAACAACAGCATCAACTGCAGCACATTCAAATGCTTGTCGTTACAGCCTGGCTTTCATCCAGCTTCAGAAATCTAACAAAAGGTGACTTTGACTCTCAAAAATGGTGGCACAGGCTGCAACAATGGTTATGCTGATCCACCAGACAAATTATCAGGGCCTGATCCAGATTGCTGATGTTAATGGCATTTGGTCTCATGTGGGAGTTAGTTCTGGCTGTGAGTTACTGCAGGGCTGCGAGTCTGTTAGAAATTAACGGGATGTTAAAGGGGAGGTTTGTCACATCCTGGTTATGGCCCTGTGCAGAATTTATAGCCTGGAAGAACCAGCATTTGGTTATGTAAAATACTGGTGAATTTTTCATAAGCCTTTATTTTGACAAAAATCTTTAATTAACCAGATGCAAAATTTGCATAACTTTAGATGCTACCAGAATGCAGTCACAAGCAATTTGTTTGTTCTTTTATGACAGAATAATTGATCATTGATCTTTTACAGGTCCTGATGAAAATATGTTGGCCTTTAACTGTAAAAGCTCCCATAGCATAATGTAATTTATTTGCCACAAGCTCTTGCTTCTGTCTCCCTCTTCACCACACTGCGAGCCCCTGCCACTATCCTTACCAGTTATGCGACAGTGCTGCTCCTGTGTGCACGGCATGCTGCTGTACCCTTTGTACCCTCTAGGATGCCGAGTGCTCCCACACCTCCATACCCGTTGCAGAGGAGATGGAGATGGACCTCACTCCTTCCTCTGTACCGAGTTCCTTCCAGCTGACAGCCACGAGGGTGGGGAAAGGAGTGCATTACTCCCAGGACTTCTAGCAGGATGGAGGCTTTCATAGCTTTCCTGCTCCTGTGTAACAAGCGGGTTATTTGGGGTGTATCGGGAGATTCATCTAGCTCTCCATCACTGAACACGGACTCCGAGGTACCCTGGGATTTGGGAGAGATCTACGGATAGGAAACTCCTCATCCTGTTGCCTAGTAAGTTGTACCAGATCTCACAGCTGCAGAGCTGTACTTCGGCTGACATGCCCATCTACACATGACCCCAAAGGTATCTAGAACTCCTAGATCAGTCATACCTCCAAGGTACACCCCAATAAATTATACCCCATAAGGAAGTCCTATACCATCTTAAAAAGAGGGAAAGACGCCCACACCTAGCTGTTTCCAAATATTACACTGACTTCTCCTTTGACAAACACAGTAGCAGGAAATTATTGATGTGTCCAGCCCCAACTCCGAACTGGAGTAACACTGACATTATGAAATTTGTCCATAGGAAAAATTGTCTTGGTAGGAAACTGAATTAAGTGAGCATGAATTCGATGATTTCCCAGACCGGATAGAGATAACTTCCATTAAAACTCCTTTCATACGGGTTTGATTTTTTCCCATTTCTGCACCAAGCTTTCTAATATTAGTTGAGTCTGCAGAAAGCAATGGTGCTTGAAGAGAAAAAAAGATCACTGGCTTCTGACACAGGTTTTTTGCTGTGTGAAAGCACCATGACTTTGAAGGAAGAGAATAATTTTTAAAAAGGATCTGGAACTAAAATAGGTATACAAAAGCGAACATTTATAGATCAGATACTGGATGAAAACTCTGCTAATTTGAAAACCTGAAAAAAAGCCCTGCATAATCACCTTTAATTAGCTTGTATGCTGAACTCATATTTTGTAAGTCTCATTTTAATTGTGTGCAGTAGCATACTTGTCTGGTTTTGTTAAGTTTGGTGTAATGGCTCTCTTGCTCAAAGGCGACAACTTCTGAGGGACAAAAATGAAAGAGCAAGGAACAAAACACTCCTGTTACATGGAGGGGAAAATCACCTTCTATTTAAGAGAAAGTGCGGCAGCCACAATAACCATCATGTGACTAAAGTGAACTAATATCTTTGCAAATATGGAATATGCTTCATCTGATGCAATGACAGCTTGAAGCAGTTTTTTTGAAAGTAAATTGAGAACCTTATCCTCATTAGCCTACCAGAACCATAAATCTTTCCTTTAAGATTGCAAAACAATGAAAAAATAATAGGCCTATAGAAATACACTTACAAGGTTTCTCATTTAAGAAAGATAAGAACATACTGAAAATACAGTTTGCTAAATGGTCTGTCCAATCTGGTATCTAATTTCATAAGTAGCAAGGATCAGAAGCCTGAGAAGAATATTCAATACCTCAGGGTAGACTTAATCCCAAAACCAATTAAAGGCTGATTTATGTCTGAACTGCAACATCTGAAACTTCTTGATGCTAGGTAACTCAACCACTGCACTACTGGGGATAGATACACCCAGCAGAACACAGCGCTAGCAGAGCTATCCACCTTCCAGTTCTCAGAGTCAGCTCATCTTCAGCATACTGCTGAAGCTGCGCTCTAAGAAAACGTGCACCAAAGCTGCTTATTCAAGGATCTGTACCGCATTTCTTGACCTTGCTAATGTGTGCCTTCATCTCCTCCCAGTATGGCCTCCAGAAGGTATCGTGTCAGATTCTGCTAGAGTGAACTGGCACAATCTCTCTGAGATCCACAGCTGTGTCACTTCACATCAACAGGGATATTGGTCCAAAGATTGAATACTGCTTGCTTAAGACAGAGAGAGTATGATCTATCTGGTGTTTAACAAATATGCTGGAATGGTCTGTTTTTAGAAGCTGTGTATAATGATTTCTACAGTTCAGTACAGCAGAGAATGGGCCCCCACATGCAACATTGTTAATACGTATAAAGGCAAATCAGAGTAGATGCTTACTGAGTTGTGCTCTTCCTGGAATATTTTCTCATTGCAAAAGCCACCATTGCTTTGAAGAGGTACTCTTCATTGGCATCCCAGGTATACTGTAAAGGAAGATGGAAAATAATCAGTTTCAGCAGTAGTGCTGACAGTACTGAGAGCGAAAGGAGTCACTGAACTTGAAATGCTATATTGATCAAGAAAATGAATAAATTCTCTGGTTGTGTTACAAAAAGAAATTCCTGACCATTATTTAGTGTGCACAAAGGACCTTTTTCTAACAGTTGTTATAAAGCGCAATATAAAGTACAAAGAATGTTTCCAAAAACTGAATGAACTGAATGTTTCTGAAAGCTGACCAAACTGGAGATGCAAAGTTCCTTGTACCAAAGACTAGGCATATTACTAGAATTCTCCACACACAGCGGCACCCATGGCCTTGCCTCTTTTGCTGGATAAGCCCTGTTAAAGTAGGAGGTTTAAATTCACTCTCAAAGACCATTTGGCTCTGCCCAAAAAAAAAAAAAAAAGCTAATGTTGAAGGTAGTCTCTGGGAGTTGGATGTCAGGACACCAGGAAATAAAATGAGATTATGGCCTTATTGCTGCACATCATCCTTGCAAACAGAAGACAGACTCAACTATAGTATGGATTACTGCATCGCAAGTGAGATGAAAGAAAACAGCATCCTTACTACTTCAATAAGAAGGAAAATGCAGGCTCCAAAACCTGTTCTCTGTTGTCTTGATGAAAAATCATGCTTCCATAATTTCAGTTTTCTGAGATAGCTTCACTAGGTTCCCCTGGGCTTTCATTCATGTATGCAATTCTAATGACCTGTAAGAACTGCACCTATTACATTTTCATAACAAGAGACATGACTGAGGCATACTGATTGAATTTCCCCTTTCATCAGATCACAAAGATTAATAGTTTCTTGGAATTATATTAATGGAGGTTAGAGGCAGCTTTCTTCAGTCAATCAGAACACAAATCTAATCTTTAACTTTCAGCATTAAAAAAATCTGCACTGTAATCATCCAAACGAGAAACCCAATGATGTGGATACTTAACCCTGTTGACAACTTGGACCTACTTTCTCATGGGCCTTTATAACACATTCAAAAACCACCAATGTACATCAAAAAACAGTAAACAGCATAGAAAATGCCAAATCTTAATTCTATTTTTTAAATTCTGATTTTGGATACATGGAGCTGCAACCTCTCTGCAGAAAGAAGGAATACAACTTCCAGGCATCATTTTGCTCTGACATCCTGTGGACTGGGAATGTAAACAGGGAAGGCGGCAGTCATTTAAAGGGCAGAATGTTGTACTGATCATATTTATCATCCCTAGAAAAATGATGAGTTGTGAAATAGGCTCTCTGAGATGCACCAGGACAGGGACAACAAAGCTGAGCAATACAGAACTTGAGTAGCATTAAAATCCAGATGCAGTGCTGAGAATCTGGGTTCTGACTCACCACTCTTGCCTTGTGAATGAAGGAAGGTGTAAGCATACTGTGATAATGCGTGCCGGTCTGGGAACTTAAACTGGAAAAAAAAAAAAAAAGAGAGACTCTTTGAAAAGAAATTATAAAAGCCTGTATTTTGATCCCACTGCACTGACGAAAACATGACAGTAATGACAACAACCAGTACTAAAAGAAAAAGAGATCATGTAGTAGAGGAATTAATATAGATGAGAGCCATAAAACTATTTATCGTAATTTTAAAGACATCTGTATTTAAACCACAGAGCACAATTAGCAGCACTAAAAGGCAAGATCTTCCTTTTTCTGTGTGTAGTACTATTGACTAAATCCCTACGTGCCATCTGCAGTCTTTGAGAACAGGTCCGAAAGGACACAAAAAAATCATTTGTTATCCAGTGGATTAAACCAGCTGAAGAGATAATGTAATCTGTTGTCTTGAAAATGGATAATGATGAAGTACACTCCATTTCATGCTTACATGGACACAAATGCAATGCAGCACTACCAAGTATATATACTTATTTATGTTTAGTGCAGTACATGTATATGCGCAATTTATCAATATCAAGTATTTAGTTTTTATAAATAATGAAGTAGCCTAGAGCTTCTTTAAGTCAGAGTAACAAAAAGGGTATCTCAAACCAGGGAAAATAATTTGTAATGAGGAACTCCAGCCCCAGCTGAAAGAGTAAGCACTTTAAAAAAGACAGATAAACCAAAAGCTCAGCAGAAATGGGGGAGGAGACCTGCAGAGAAAGCTCAGCAGAAATCAGAGGTCTGCTTGAGTGAGAGGAAGATGCTGCAGTCAACCTTCTGGGCAGAAGGGCAAGAAGCCCCAAGAAAACAGTGATCAGACAGGAGGTAGAGGAGATGGAGATGGCTGTGAGCTCCATATAAACAAGAACCTCTGTACATGACTGCACGCAGGGATATGCAGGGGGAGGCAACATAATGAGGAGAAAAAGTACAGCAAGAATACCTTTAAGCTAATCAACTGTATCAACTAAAGACAAGTGGGCACAAATTGCCAGAAGCCAATTTCTAACCATAAACTTTCTCTAGTTGGAGGAATAGATGCAAAGAAACCTGAATCCTTCTACTATGGGGATAATCAGTTTCATCTATATCCTGCCATTGCAAAGGCCTGGACCGCAGATGATGACTGAGAATGTCGCTTCTGTTCTTATGTTCCTGTGAAGTGCAGCTATTGATGCACATTTTGTGCCGCTATAGAAGAAATGTATTAAATATAATTTGCAACCACACACTATAAACATAAGATAACTCTGTTATCAATGAAACATTACATGATGGTATCAGAATTATTAACGTTTACCATCTTCTTTGCTCTAAAAAGACCTTGGCTCAGTCGAACTTGCCACCCTTTATATGTTAAGGAGGAGCGGAATTAGACACAGCTGACGGTGAATGTGAGTCTTAAGTGCCTGTTAGTGAAAGAGGAGGTTGATGAGATAATGGGTAAAAGATGATGAGCATAGATTGTCAGTGGGATGAAATGCTATAGTAGTGCTCTAAGGAAGACAAAATTTAAACTAGTAGAACAAGATTATAATACTACAAGATTGCAACCTGAGCAACCTGATCTGATTTCAGTGTTGACCTGGCTTTGAGCAGCAGGGGACTTGGGACCTCCTAAGGTCCCTTCCCTCCTGAATAGTTCTGTGTTTTAACTAGACAGCCATTCGGGCATGTGACAACATACATGCGAACACACTTCTGGGCCCCATTTGGTGGCAAAACTCCAGGTGCATGTCAGCCTTCCTCCCCTTCATCCTCTACCATAGGAACAGCCTGAATACATGAGCCAGAAGGGAAGTGCACCTTCTACTTCACCTGGCTGCAGCCCTTATGTGCCAGCTCTTTGACTCTTACAGTTAAACTGAGTGGTGACACAGAGTTACACAGACTTCTCAGCGCACATCACTTCTGCTCACTCCCTAGCTGTCTTTGGCTCTTTTGAATTAACTCTCTACCACTCTGCTAACTCCATAATTAGGAAGCAACTAGTGACTAGCAGCTATTCCAGAAGCCACTCATAAAGGTAACACCATCCTCAGAGAGACTCATAAATCACCTTCCTTCCATTTAGGCTTACAGACACCGTGTTTCCTCCCACCGGTTAGCAAATAACGTCTCTGTCAAGTACACTCCTTATTTGCAAATAAAATGATAACCGCTAAATACTTAGTGTATCTTAGCTACTCTTGCCAGCTCCATCGTGATAAGAACTATATAAATACACTAAATGGCATTCCTTGCCAAAGTACAGCCTACCTTGTGAACAAATTAAAAAATGATGTCCTGTCTATATTAGCATGACACAAAGTAGATGGCATGCATTAAACCATGTGGAAAACTATACTAACCTATTTCCTATGCCCCTGAATGTACATTGGAGTTATCCTGTCAGTCCTAGACCAAAATGCCCACAGTATAAGGGGTTTCTGTTATCATCTATCTTGAAGTGACTTGGAAATGAATGAAATGGGATTTAACAGCAAAGCATCATATCAAGATATTCTAAGCTGACTGTGTCCTACGGTGATACAATGACAGTATTACCCTTTACTTTGCTAAAATAAATAAAATTAAAGTGTTCCAAAGTCTTCAAGTAAAATGAATTTCAGTTTGATAGTAGTTTCAGTTTTCAAATTCAGTCATTTGCAGAGAAGATTGCAATGGCTCTGAAAAAAAACTATTATTACCTGTGCACTTAATAAATTGTACATTATTTGTGGGTAATTTTGTATGGTATCACACCACTTTCAACATGTTGTTCTAAAATGCTGTTCTAGATTGTCCTGTTCTTAGGGCTTTCACACACTTTGTTATATGAAATAGACTACTATCTAGCCACAAAAAACAGTAGACTCCTCAGTTATTGCTTTTTTCTTGTAATATAAAGTGACTTTAAGATTAATGATTTGTATCATACCCTTTTTGGACAAAAAATAAAAAAATCACAAATGATCAAACAAAACCCCCTTATTTTACTATAGTTGGAGTACAAAGCACTAAGAAAGAACACTACTGGGAACTGCAATTTTCATTCTTTGATACTATTTTGAGCCAAGATTAAATCAAAATATTAGCAGTTATAATCAAGAGGAGCTTCAATAATGATTTTGACATATTTTCAGCCACAGGATTACACTATTTTTAATAAATTTTTAAACAAACCAGGCTTTCACCAAAGAGAATTGACTTCAATATGAATTTCCGCAGAAAAATACTTTAGCAAGTATCTTGAATATTTCTTCCCAATTTGCCTGGTTTTGAAGTTACCAGTGGAATTAGATCTCTGCTAATGCTAGTTTAAATTACCTGATATTTCAGGGTAATTTTAGAATGGCTTCTACAGTCATAGGGAGATTCTGTTATCTTCCATCTCTTATAACATCTAACCTACTGCTTGTTGCTTCCCAGAGCTCCTAACGTAATCAGACACCAGATTTCCATTAGAAATGACTGTCCAAGGCATTTCATATCTAATTTTATGCTGAGCCCTGTAACACGATGCAGATTTGCTCTAAGCATTCGAAACTGCAAATGAAGTACTAGGCTCTGCCACATTTCATAACACTTTAGATCAGGAAGTACCATTCTGTCATCTAATGTCCCAAACTCTTACGTATCACAAATCTTTATTGCTCACACCAGTACTTCTACATTAAGTGCAAGGACTTGAATTAAGCCAAAGCATTTCAGTCCTCATGAGACTAGCCAGTGCACCACCCACAGAGAAGAAAGGCCACTATCCAGAGCCCTACATTAGCAGGGAATTGATGAGATATGCTTGAATGATCTCTACAGATCATGCATGTCTGAGAGCCTGACATAAAGTCCCGTTTCATAAAGACCTAACAACCTTTTCCTGCTTCTCTTCCCAATCATGCTTGACTTCAGAATTAGCAGGCTCAAGCAGAAGTGCTTTTCCCAAAATACGGACTTAGATTTATGCAGCACCTCTCATGCATAAAGGGTAACATCTCTACTGTTTTGCCAGGAAAAAGTAAAATCTTTGACAGAAAATTATCTTTATGAAAAGGCAAGGTTTATAGTTCTCTTAAAGGATGACATTTTAAGGAGCAGGCTAGTCAAATGTCAAGAAATGGATGCCTGGATCATGACTTGAACAAGCTATTACAATTAACACTTCAGAACAAACTGCTTGTGCTGCCTTCATAAATTTTACAGTATATATTACTTCTGTTTTGACAGATATTCGGTTAGGAAGAATACGTGAAGATACTTTACTTACTGCATTATCTCCCAAAGCTGTTTTGATACTAAGCCGCACTTTGAAAGCATTTTGTGCATCTGATACAAAGAGAAAAAAGCAAACATATATTGATAGTCAGACAAAATAGGTTTTTAAATTGTTTACTTATCTGATTATTTCACAAATCACAGCTTCTAAAAGTGTCTTAACAGATTACCTAGTTAGGAGAACAGATGTTACTAGCATGAAAAATGCCACAGCCCCACAGAGTCTCGGTAACGTTTACGATGACCTCTTTGAAGTAAGTGAGATCAACTTCTGTACTTAATTTACAAACTTATAAGAAAGGGGAATGCTCAGCATTTCAATCTTCAAACTGGAAACAACCAGTTAAAATAAAAAAATGAGAAGCTGACAGCTTTGTAGGCATAAGCTTATAGCTACATTTACCTTGGGAAGGATGGGAATCATCTCCAAAACATACCTGGTTTGCAGAGCTCAGCATCAGCAACAGCAACTACAAAGAGAGTAAGCAGCAAAACCCGTAACATCCCGTCAGTGTGGAAAGGTTGAGGCAAAAAGAAGTGAGTCTCCCCTGTAAAGCACTCTTAAACTTTCTGTGACCCAGGATTAAAGCATCAGCAGCACAAGTGAGCAACTAAGTAAAAGGTTTAATAATTAACCCCCGTTATTTTAGCTAAAACAGGCACTAGAAACAACTGTCGTCTGTTAGTTATTTACTACCTTTCTCTATAGTAAAAAAAAGGCCGTAACAAGTTTTTGATTTTCCTTCTTCCTTTTAGAATAATACAAAACTTCACATGGTGCTCCAGGACAACCTTTTTTCCCCCCAGATGCGATGTCAGACAGGCACACAAGATGCCTAAGGGCCGTCACACCAGAGCAGCCAGCAACTGCAATGGTGGGACGTCATGCTGTTATCCACATATGGTGAATTTGAAGATCGGCTGCCACCAGATCCCAAGGGAATCTGCCACCCGGCTTCCTTAGGAAACTGGCTGGCCCCACAGAGGGCCCTTGAGGATAAAGGAAGGCTGGGCACCCTTTTCATCCCTCCAAAAGAAATGTGTGATGAACACAGAAGCCTCAGCCCCAAAAAACAGGGCTCCAGATTTGCCCCTTCAAATCTGCAGCATTTCTGAAGGTCAGACCTGGTAGACTCAGTGCTGTGCCCCCCCCATCCCCACCCCAGTCCCACTCCCGGGTCCTGGCTCAGGCCTTGTTCCACACACAAAAAAAATCCCATATCTGAGGCATTGCTTTGCACAAAAACAACAGTTATGAAGGTGGAGAACTACTCTCTTGTTGTTGGAGGATTGTTATGGTAGCAACTGGAGTAAGAAGGGGTGCAATAAAAGGACTTCATAGGAAGCATGCTGAATAAGGACATATTCTTCTTTTGTAGACATGACACGCTGTGTATACATATATGCACACATGTATGTTATTATTTTAATGATGCACTCTACACTATTAGCCCAATGTTTACCAAGACAAAGAAATAAATGCAGAGGAGAAAAAATTCAGAAACTGAGATCTATTGCAAGTACTTGAACAGCCTTTGCAATCTGGGCAGCAAGGCAGGATTATTTTATTCCACTCTGCTGCTGTACTCCCCCTGTAGCCACTCTGATTAAAGGTTAGTTCCTAAATTGAAGATTGCTTCAAAATTACTTTCAGTTGGTCCTTTAGCACTGAGAAGTGTGTCTCCAGTCTGCAAACCCAAAGACCTTGACAAGAACGACTACCAGTGAGAAATTTTTACTTCACTGTGGGACTGGATTTATGGAAAACAATAACCACTAGTTACTATATAAGAATACTTGGACTTTTGGGTAACGGAGAACTTACTGTTTCACTAATTTAATCTTATTTTTAGAAGCCACTGTCAAAGGACTTGATATCCCATCTTTAAAAATCATTAAATCAAGCTGATTCATGGGCATCCGTTTACTCTCGCTAGGCAACCAGGTCTGAGTACAAAACTATTGGATTCACTATCTGCTTAAACGTTCAATGTATGCCTATGAAAACAAAAAAGTGATGTATTCATTTCTAATGATGGCTTAAATTAACATGCTGTATGCACACGCATCAAAAGGAGAGCACTAAAATATGTACAGATGTATGAAAGACCAGTTTTCTGTAAAACTTGTAATTTAAAAAAATCTTACAAGAACGTGAATCTAATCAGTTTCATGCTAAATTCACGTGCATTGCTTCAATAATGAGCATTTGAACTTTGGGAAAAATACTGGAGACACAGGAACTGAGTGGAAAAGCCAAGCGCTTTTTCCCTGCTGCCAGAAGGCAAATGGAACTGAGTGTTGATATGCAGCATCACCACGTCTCCCTGCTGTAAACTACTGTAAATCAGTTCTTTCCCTCAGAATCACATGGAGCTGGTGTCAAAGTACATCAAAGGCACACGATGCCCAGCAGGAACAACCTCAGAGGACATGACTGGATTCTCTGATCAGGGCTGCTGACTTCTGGCCAGGATGGCTGATTTTCCCCGATTTGTCTTGCTGGCAAGCAAGCAAGACAAATTATTTTTTCCAGCAGAGAGGGGAGGAGGTCAGGAGATGCAGCAGTGTGATAAACACCCCAGCTCAGAGCTCACGGGGAGAGAGAGCATCGTGCAGGTGATATATATGTGCACAGCAACTTGGATGTGTGCCAAATGCATCCAGCTGACTACCCACGCGCTTATCCGGTTGTACATGCACAGAGCACTGCACATAAGCAAGCGATTGCTGCACATCTATAAGTCTTTTTCCAAAGCCAGCATGTTTTTTAAACAAGCCAGGTGGACAGGCAAGCCCAGACCAGGTCTTGGTAGAATCACAGAATGGTCGGGGTTGGAAGGGGCCCTCAGAGATCATCTAGTCCAACCCCCCTGCCAAAGCAGGGTCACTTGGAAGGTAACTTTTCTTCCAATCAATGGCATTTTTAAATATTGTCTTAAAAAGCACTGTAACTTTTCAGGTTACAAATGGAGTATATCAGCATAATCTAAAAAGACAGACGTTTTGACACTCCTTATCTCTGTAGTAAATCTACATGCATGGATTAACTTTCTATCCAGCCTCTTTTCTCCCATTTTGGTGGGATATGCAGCACCATTTAAGCACATCTGCATTTGTTTTGTCACTGATTAATCAGTCAGGTATCAGTTTGCTTGAACAAGTGACAATCTACATGCATATATGCAGGGGGTATGTTTTTAATTCTGTACTTCATGAGGTATTAGACTTTCAAATAGTTCCTCTTTTATAGTAACTTTGTTTTTCCTAACTACTGTTGAGCTACACGTCATAGACGTGCAGAATCTCATACACGATCTCCATCTTAAAAATACCATTAAACTAGTGCAAAGAACTATTTCTCTTCTTGTACTAAATTAATTTGTCTGCACAGTTGAAAATAACAGTATCATTTTTTTCAGTGCTTGTGACCTCCAGAGGTTCACATATTATCTGTATGTATATACTTAATAGTATACCATAATTTGGACTTCCAAACAAATCAAGAGAGGACTGAAATTTCAAGAAAGCATATGACTTGGTAAAAACAAACAAAACCCTTCCATCTTCTCGACGTGATTAGCAATGTACTTTTCTGCTTCTTTCAATGTCTTTGAAATGGAAAAACCCAGGAAAGTAAAAAATTGATAGCTATCATATAAGTTAATTAACAGCTATGGCCAAACTTAACCTCAGTTTTCAAATTCGACAAATTAACAGTTTTAAACTCTGAGGAAGTTAATCTTTAGTCTTAAATAGTTGTGTTCAACTCTTATGAAGAAAGAGTCAATGTGCTACTGTCAGCATTAGTCACTCATGGAAATGTACCTGGAGCACTGCAGGTCTAATTCTCCACGGTGCCTCACAGTACCCCAGGTGCAATGGAAACAACCAACGCTGCACGTCTGCTGCAGACTTCAGAAGTGAGATTAGGATCTAAGCAAATGTCAGTATCATCCAATAGACCAAGCAGGCTGATACAGGTCTAGCCTAAGTCTCATTAAATGAGAGCTTTTCCAGTAATTTTGGGCGGAACAGGGTACTGAATGAGGCCCATAACCACTGTCATCACTGTAATGATGCAAAAGTGACTTACATTGTCATAGAGTGTTTTATCAGCACACACAAAAGTAGACAGTATGTGAGAAATCATTTACCTCTTGAGACAGTGGCGTAGCCATTAGGCAGCTGGTGGGGGAAGGACAGGCTCTCTAGAGTTCACACAGATTGCCTTGAAGTGTGCACTTTAAAGCAGAAAGCACCGAGGATTGCCCACAACTGGGTTGGCACAGAATAAAACCAGCAACTTCCAGCACAGAGGGGACGGATGGTGCTGCTGCCACCACTTCACTAGTAACTTTATAGTACAATCTACAGCCCTGAAGGATCAACTCACCGCTTCCCATCTCAAACCCACACTTCCTGAATGTCTCCTAATCAACACATATTTTCTGAGTCAATCAAATCCACACTAGTGATTTAACTGTCATTTCCCACACATTCTCCTACATCCACTTTCTTCAGCCACAAAGATAAAAGCTGTACGATTCCATGAGGAAAGGCACTGCTCTTCATCTGGAGCATATGACAAAAATTATGATGAGGACAACTGTTAAATAATCTGCGTGCCTACAAAATGCGACCTTTTTTTTTCCCCATGGGGCTTGGGCATACAACAAAGAAAGTGAACTCTTTTCTTCTGCTTCTGCCAGTCCACACTAGTACGAAATACAAGAGAAATGGAAACCAGAAGAACCACGTGAAAACGAAGCGGAAATGTGTGCTAAAGAGTACCTATACTCTTGCTCAGAGCTGGTCTACTGCGAATACATACTTCTGTGTATAGATCTTACAAGATTTATAAGGGACAATGGTACGTAACTTCAAGTTGTAGGAGAAATGTTTTGCTGTTCTGTGCTATTCTGTGAAGTATAATCAGTGCACCCGCTATCGACCCTCGCGTGATCGGGTTCACATAGCACCATGCTGCATAGGTATATTTTTCTTTAGGAAACATGGAAGAGTGAGTTCCACAAGCTTCTTGACGTTTTCCACAAAAATAAACTATGCTTGGAAAAGGCTGTGGTCCATACAGTGCTAGCCCTCAGCATAAGGGCTAACAACTACTGACCAGAACGCTATATTACTTTGGATATGTAAATGGCTCTTGCCAACCTGGAATGACCATATTTGTTTCTTTCTGACAATGTATCAATTAAATTGTATTAAATTCTGCACCTGTACTTGAATATAAAGCTGCTGTTCCGTGCATAAATTAATGAGAATAAACAAGATGGAGAAAACCGCAATTATTGCATTCCTGCTTCAAAGAGGCATGACAGCTTTTCCCAGAATCATTAGGAGTACCTGTAGTAGCTGATTTATTTTGTGTTTTCTTCTACAGAGATCCTCCTTTTCATTACTCAAATATATAAGTTTAAGTTCTTTCCCCAAGTATATTGGGAAAATGGCGTAATGAAATCTATCATATTAATGAAAGAAATGACTGAATTTCTCAAATTTTACTTATAGCTAGCTTAAAGGAGGTTTGATGTTACAGCACTTACTCTGTTGAAAGGAGGATGAAAAGTTAGAGTTGTAATTCCTTAATGAAATAAGATTTACGAAACAAATTTGATTGTGTTTTTTCAAAACTTTCATGGGTGTCAATGGCTCACGAGTTGTAAAGTGCACAATACTGCCATCTTCTGTATCTAAGAAGCAGCAAACTACATGTTATTTTACATGTATGTTCTGTGCAAGCAACCAGTAATAGTGATGTCAACTCCTTTGTTTTAAAAGACAATCTAGAATCCGAAACATGGTTAAGTAATAGCAGAGAGGTCACGGTCTGAATATTCATTGGTCAAATAGGTAACTGCTGACTACAGCAGTCACATGGTTGCTTTGAATAACTTCACTGAGCTTCAGAATAAATAAGAGGATACTCATTATGTTGCTAATGAACAGCACAGTCAATGAGTCTGATTTTGACAAAGCCTGCTCTGGTATGCTTCACTGCCAGCGGCTCAGACTATTTATGCAATATACTACCCCTGGGATATACAAAGTAAGCTCCTACCTTGTGGCTTATGACAATAATTTAGATCTTAATCAACAATGTACATTATTAATGGCTATGCAAAACATGCCCAAATAAAACCTACAAATTCATTGCCTCTGAAGGCTGCAATCTATAATGCATGCCACCGAGGAATTGACTACCGACAACTTACATATTTCAACCCATCATACCCATGACAGTCTGCGCATTGTAACTCATTTCCTGCCACGAAATATGTTTATAATCAAGACAGGTAGTATGCCTCAGAGATGATGATGGTGTCAGTGTCAGAGATGATCAGCAGTGTCAGTTAAATTCATCAATATACTGGTTGGTCTGGCGTGCCCCTGCTACGCTGGAGCTGTGACTCCCCTCAGCTCTTTGACAGGCTGTATGGCAGGGCGGCCATCTATCACCCAGGTTCACAGCAGCCAAGAGACACACTAGGACCTTGCCTCGTAGCAGGCACCACACACCTCACATTTCCACACGTATTTTCCAAAGGAACCAATGCATCTTACGGAGCACAAGCTGTCAGCAGCTGCTTACTACAGCTGTGGAGCATCCACACCACAATGTGCAGAAAGAACTCAGGCTAGCTGTGATACTGGGCACCACATACTCTGCGGTACTCAGCAGGACTGGGAAAAATTATATCTATCACAATAACAGATTCAGTGGGCTGAATCCGTTTTTTAAAGAGAGTTTAGCAAATTGAAACTTACAATGCTACTTTTCAGTGCATTCACCGAATCCTAAACGCTTTTGACGGGAGGAATAACACAAACGCCATCTCATCTTTCAACATATGAATTGCTTTCGTCTTGTGTCCTGAATTTTGCAAAGGCAGCTCTAACAGCGCACGAGCATGCTGAGA
Source organism: Chroicocephalus ridibundus (assembly GCF_963924245.1). NCBI lineage: Eukaryota > Metazoa > Chordata > Aves > Charadriiformes > Laridae > Chroicocephalus > Chroicocephalus ridibundus. The sequence continues at coordinate 85,775,320 of NC_086284.1, forward strand.
GCAGCCGGGCTAGCCGCTGATCTGTCACCACCCAGCGCTGGTTTCCCTTCCCCCTGCTCTCGCTGCCCAGCGGGTGAGAGCCGTATATTCAGACGGTTACTGCAGCCAGCTGAGGACCAGCTGGATCATCATCACTACCAATCACCACCCCATGCCACCAACCCCTGCGCCTCCGTGCGTCCTCCTCAGCGACCGAGCCTGGGCCGCAGACAGATGGCAGATGCCCCTGCCCGCCCCGACGCGCCACCCGGCCCCGTAAACCGTCCCATGCCGGCTACTGCGCTGCCCGCCCCGCTCCCCCTCTCCGGGGGCCCAGCCTCACGCGCCGACCGCCCTTCACGAAGCGGTTCGAGCGCCCTGCTCGTCCGTTACGGCCCAACGGACGCCCACTGCGCGTGCGTGAGCGCGCTCGCTCGCTCGCACCGCCCACCACCCCGCCGCCGCCGCCGCCGCCGCCGCCGTTCCCGGCGCGGCTGCCGGAAGGGATTTTGCGCCCTTCCGCCGTGGCGTCACGTGACATCCCCTCGGTAACGCAAGATGGCGGCGCCCATGTTGCTGCCCGAGTCCCCTCTGGGGAAGTTGAGGTGAGGCGCGGGCCGGTGCCGGCGCTGGGCCTCCCCGCCACCTACAGGGACAGGGGGAAGGGCCCAGGGATTCCTGAGGAGGGCCGCGGCCCAGCCCCGGCGGCGGAACGCCCAGCCGCGCGGCGGCCGAGGCTGAGGCCGCCTCGCGGCCGGGCCCGGGAGTGGCGCAGCTACGTGCGGCAGCGGCCATGGCCGACCGGCCGCCGCCGCCCGTGGAGGTGGCGGGCGACCGGTGGCGAAGTGGGGGCGGCGGTTGGGAGCGCGGGGGGCGCCCGGGGGCGGGGCCGGAACGGGGAAGGGGGGCGGGGGGGCACGGCCGCCGTGGGGGAGCCGGGGCTGCCGCCCGTCCCGGCCACGGGGGAGCCAGCGCCGGGGTTTTGCTGCGTCCCGCCTGCCCGCGCTGTTGGCGGGGCGGGAGTGAACGCCCCACGCCCGGGGGAAGCGGCGGTCGTGGGGCTGTGTGAGGCTCGGTGGAGGCCGCGGCGCGGGGAGGCAGCCGGCGTCTGTGTGCCCGGGCCGAGCCTCGTCCAGCCTCCTCCGCAGATGGCGGGATCCCCGGTGCGGGCCGACAGGGCTTTGCAAGCGCCCACGCCCCCCGCTTGCTGGAGTGGCCCCGCTCGCCAGTGCCGTGCAGCTGAAGGGGGAGGCGAGCCCCGGCCCCGGAGCGCCTGGGGCACTGCTGCTCCTTGCGCTTCGGCTGTTTGCCTTCTTCCACCTCGCGTGCTGCTGTGGCTGGGATTGAGGAGAGTTGCTTGCTCTCTTCTTTCCTTGGGCTTCCAGATCACCTAAGAAAGCCTGGGAACTGGGAAGGAGGTATCCTCGCTTGTCAGCCCTAGGTACCTGCTGAGTGGATGAGATTCGTTTCAGGCAGGTGACATTACGGGAGGAGTTGCCAGGCTTGCTTGATCAAAGGTAGAAGGCTCAAATGTGGGCAGAGCATGTGGCCTGGCATGAATCTTTGAGAGCAAGCGCTCTGCTGCTGGGGTAACCACCACGGTCTTATTGATGGCATGCACAGGTGTGCAGATGGTGAATTTGTGAGTAATCCTGAACAGAAGGGTTAGAGATGCAGGTGAGGTTTTGGCTATCTGACTTACACCTATGGAATCCTTTAAAATTACATACTCCGAAATGGGAAGATTTTGATCTCCTGTCAGTATTTGGCATGGCAGAATGACAAGAGTTGAAGATCATCCCTTCCTCCTATTTTTCAGTTACAAACTGGCTAGAAAGAAGAGAGCTATAATGAAATATGACAGAAAAGGTGTTGATATGAAAAAGCTTTCTGGTACTTAGAGGACTCTTAACGATAATAAAAGCACAGTACTGTTTCTAGGCAGCCTTGCAGAGTTGTCACACAAGCAAGGATGAGTCTGGCTAAGCTTCAGTAGCAGAAGAGTAGACCTGAGCATTACCTGTGGTGGTTGTTAAGTGTGCTTTTATCTATATAGTAGGATTCCTGTCTTTGGAGACTATCAAGGGAGAAGGGAAGGGACTTAAAATTTCATACCTTGTAAAAGAGAGGAAGACCAGAATGTGCTTTAAGGTGTACCAGATTTACAGAGTAGGAGCTTCCCAAATTTTTCTCCCTAATCTTATCTAGTGACCAGGTTTCAGGAACTAAGGGAGATTTCATGGAATTAGTGATAATGTCAAGTACTGCAGAGCGCAAGGAGGATGAGACCCTTTATATTCTGTCTGAACGTGATTGTTGCTACTGCAGCTCTAACAACATAGCTACAGACTTCATTGTTGTCACGGTTTAACCTCAGCTGGCAACTAGGACCGTGCAGCCGTTCACTCACTCCCTTTCCCCCCCTGCAGTAGGGTAGGGAGAAGAGGGAGAAAAAGGAGGAAAAAAACCCTCGTGGGCTGAGATAAAAACAGTTTAATAGAACAGTAACAGAAGAGAAAAATAACAATAATAATAATGGTAAAAGAACATATACAGTAAAGTGATGCAACAGAAATTGCTCCCACCACCTGATAATTGATTGCCCAGCCCATCCTGAGCAGTAATTGTGGGTTTCTGTCTTCCATTTGTATACTAAGCATAACACCTATGGTGTGAAATATTCCTTTGGCCAGGTTTTCCTGCCTATGACCCCTCTGAGCTTCTATGGGAAGCTGGAAAAGTCCTTGATTTACTATAAACGTACTTAGCAACAACTAAACCAATATGCGTTATCAACATGATTTTCATACTAAATCCAAAACACAGCAGCTACTAGGAAGAAAATTAACTCTATCCCAGCTGAAATGAGGACGATCGTCATGTTGGATGTCCCTGTAGAATTACTGTTTCATATGAATAGCTGTTAATTTTGCAGTTTGTGGGGTTTTGTACTGCTGATGTAAATTGAGTGCATGTAGGACAGTAAAAATCCTTTGTTTGACTGCTTTAATGTAAATAATATTCTCTCACCTCCAGCCATCAAAAATACAGAGCTATTTTGAAGAAAGAAAAGCGAAAAAAAAAGCGACAGGCGCTTGCCAAACTAAGAGACTCAGGTAACCGTGAAGCGTTTTGTATTGTCAGTGGAACTAGTAGTGATCCTTTTTCTTTTCTTTTTTTTTTCCTTTTTTTTCTTTTTTTAAAAGGATATAATTTTGTGTATCTTTGCTGACTATAGCATCCATTGTTTTCTGTTTTTTCTCAGAAGCTACAGAAAAAGATGAATCGGTGTCTGAGGAGGGAGAGGAGGAACTAGAAGAAGAGGAGGAAGAAGAAGAAGAAGAAGAAAAAAAACTTGAGGCGGAAAGGTGAAAAATCTAGACAATGACATATATGCAGTAGATACATTTGTAGTCAATTACATTTTGATACCTTGAAAAGTTTCAATATATTCTGTAAGTAGAATCGTTTTTGTATATTTCAGGCTGCACAGTTCTGCTCTGAAGTCTGAATGATTCCTGTGGAATTTTCTCTTTTAAAGAAGATTAGATTAGCTGTAGTTATTGCTGAACTAATAAATTTGAATTGTATGCATGACAATTGTACCAGTTGGTAGTCATTAAAATTTGTCTAAGTGGTGTCTGGTTTCCTTGGTAGACAAAAACTACATGAGCAGTGGTTGCTGAGAGAAGAAAAGGCCCAAGAAGAGTTCAAGCTTAAGAAAGAAAAAGAAGAGGCTGCAAGAAAACGTCAAGAAGAAGAGGAGGTGATGTATAAACTGAGTGTTACAGTTGTGTCTGGCAATAAGGAAGACTTAGCATAATATCTCTTACTGTTCTGTAGTGGACCCAGTTTTCTTGATGTTGGCATGTTTGAAAGCGTAAACTCTTCTTTCTTCCATTCTGGAAGAGCAAAATTAAAAAGGCGGGGGGAAAGAGTCTTTAAAAGGGTTTTTGTCCAGGCATTTAGTTGCTTATGACTGGATGAGAACTTAATGGTCAAGGAGTTTAATACAACACGATAGTTTTGAATTTGACTGTTCATGAAGCATTTGTTCCCTTGAATAATTTTTTTAAAATATTTTTTTGTCATAAAGAGGAAGATCAAAGAAGAATGGGAAGAGCAGCAAAGAAAAGAGAGAGAAGTGGCACAGCAGAAGCAACAGGAGAAGAGAGAGAGAGAGGTGATTTCCTGGCAGTGGGAGGATAAACATGTTACATATCCTATTACATTATCAGATGCAACAGTCTATGCATGCTGAAGAGGGATTCTATTCTAATTAGCAAATGTATAAATGTGTTAATTACTTCTTCTCTCCATTCTGTCTAAATTCTCGAAACTCTTATTCACTGTTAAAGAAGATCTACTGAATCCGTATACCTAGAAGGGTAACTAGTTTTAATGCATCTGGTTGTTCATAGTTTGTAATTTTTTTTACATGGGTTAAGTACAAAGGCACACTGTGAATGCAGATTCTGATATGTGCACTTTTGCATCATGCGTTAAAATGCATCATCCTTACTTAATGCATCATCCTTACTTAATGTCCCAGTTGAGCACAGTCAGTGTTGAAGAAAGTGCCCAATGAGGATATGGAATGTGGAATTACATTGCTGCTGTTCCTTAACACAGTTCTTAATCAAAAGATATATCACAGCTCTTCTTTACCTGGCTCATCCAACAGGACGTATCTTTTTTTCAGAGCTCCTTGGGTAGAGGAAAAAATTATACTGAAGATGCTAGGCATTGATAACATTTGTGCTAACAATACATTCTTCTTAAGTTTTAGAAGTTGAATAACGTGGATGTAAGGTGTCCTTACGGAAATCCAATGTGAGAACTGGCCTATCGCCAGTAAAGGGTGATTGAAGCTTTCTAGGATCCAGTCATTTTAGCTTCTCCACAGTCACAAAAGATTCCAGTCATTTCACTGGGAGGTGTCTTGCTATGGGGTCTGGTAGCCACAGCAGGAGAAGAGACAGGAGTAAACACTATCGTCTCCTGCATTTAGTAGTTGGTTGTGTCACTGATTGTGTAACACTTGCATGAGGAATGAAAAAGAACAGCAGTTGTTGTATTTCCTGTCTTACTTCCTCTTGTGTTAAGCGTCCATTTTTCTCTTTGCAGAGTAGGGACAGAAAATGATGGTTGTGTTTTGTTTTTTTTTAATGTTGAGCTATAGTTCTAAAAGAGTTGAACCACGGTAACAGTGGGATTTTGTTCCTCTCCATACGTCTGCATTTGCCCAAGCCCTCAGTGGTTCCCTGAACTAGATGGAAGACACTTTTTTTTGTTTGTTTTGGTTGGTTGGTTGTTGGTTTGTTTTGGGTTTTTTTTGGGTTACTATTTTACTGGTTTAGTGAGGTAAATTTGTTCATAAACGGCATTGACGGGCACCCAGAGGGAAACTGAGTACCCAGCTGTGGGTGGAGCCACCCATTTCAGCAGTGGAAAGTTGTTCAGTCAATTTGTCCTGTCTTTTGAAACAGCAGTTTATTCAAATTCTGGCTTACTGATTTAAAAAAAAAAAATCCCTCTCTAAGATGAGAAAACACATTTTCTGGTTTGGTGGTGGGTCTTTTGGTGTTCTTTTGTTTTGTTTTTCTTTAGTAGGGCGGATGATATCTGACATACTTGATGATTAGTACCAGATTCTGTCTGGGTCCTCATCTTAGATTGCATTTTTTTAATTTTATTTGCTCTTTCTCTTTTTTTAGTTTATCTAATTCTCTTCCAAATTTGAACAATGCTAGCATATTTTCTTGTATTGGTTATGTTTAAATGTCTTTTTTTCTTGGAACCTCCTAGAATAATTTGTCAGAACTAATTTCCAGCCAGTTTTGGAGACTGACTTTATTGTTTTGCTCAGGCAAATAGAAGGAAGGAAGGGAAAAAATATCCTCATTCTTTTCCTATATTTGAAAGGCTGGATACAGTGAACTTATGGTATAAAAGTTTCTCAAGAGTTACGTTTTCTGCTTTAACAGAGGTTCACTAAGCAAGTGTTTTTCTGTGTGTTGCACAGAATGTTCTAAGTTCAAAAGGTTAGTGCAACTAAATGATTATGAACTTAACTGTAACCAGATGAGTACTAGAGCAGGAGAGATATTTAAGTATTCAATAGTTCAGTGATAATTTTAAAAAAGAAAATGAAACTTTTAAAGTTGTCTAGCATTTAGATGAGAAAATCATCTACATGAGGGTCTTGTCTGATGTATCCTTTAACAGCTTTGTAGTACATGAATTGCTAAAGAGCAAAAGTAAAACTTCTCTTTTTAAAGCAAACCCCATCAAACTTTTATTATGCATAATCATTAAGTACTGTAAATTAGGTTCTTAACTAAAGAAACCAGATGTTTTGCGTGTCCTCAGGGTTTTCACTAGTCCTGTGTTTGCACCATTTATAGGCAGCTGTGCAGAGGATGCTGGATCAAGCTGAAAGCCAGGTATGTTCAGAGACTTTTTGAAACAGAACTGAAAAGTAATTTAATTGCCATCCAGTGTTTGCCTTCTAGCGTGTTGTCCATCTGCTCTCAAGAACCTAATGGCCTGAATAAATTTAATATGTAGTGGCTTGCACGAGCTGTAAACAATTATTTACTGGGTGCAACATAATTAAGCATATTTCTGGCTGGTTGGTGGCAATGCGGTTGTGCATGCTCATTCCTATTCAGGAGATCTGAGATCTGAGGAGATCTGGAAATACTGCTGTGTGCTGTTAAAAAACCACTATGCATGATGGTTTATTTGTGAATTAGAATTCTAAATAAATCTGTCAGTCCTTCTGGGTGGCAAGACAAACTTTTCTTTTAAGCAGATGGCAGGCTCAATATAAAAGGATTCAGCAGTAGAGGAGGGCACAGATCCTTAAGGAAAAAAAAAGGTGGGGGAGGGAGAAGCTGACTGCTCGGGTGCCTGGAAGAGCATGGATCTCAAGCTGGCAGTGTGTTGTGAAGAAAACTGCCGTCTTCATTTGAATCTTAGGGAGGATGTATTCAATTTTTCCTGTTGCCTTAAAGAATAATTTGGCTTTTTATCTCTGTCATATGGTTAAACTTGTGAAAATTCTTGCTCTGCTTAAACCACTGCATGAATCTGAAAATTTTTAACCTAATTAAGCCATTGTAGGTTGATTGCCATAGCTACATTGGAGTTGCATTCAGTTCCGAATTATGTTTAAACATTAGTTTAGGTAGGGATCCTAACTATTTCATAATATGAGTAGAAAAATGCTGCGAACTATTACCTGCCCAGAGCTCAAAATGTATTAGCAGCCATTTCTGCAAGGGAATAGACAGAAATACGGTATATTGTAGACTTCGTTTAGTATCAGTTCAGGGTTCAGTTACTTCCCGTTGAAGTGACAGTGCTGTTTTGTTGAAGGAAAATTATGGCTGAGATTTATGAACAGAACTGGTAGCAGGGTCAAATGCTGCTTGTAAATAAACAGAGTTTTCAGTTGATTTAAAATGAGAACTTAGTCTAGTCAGCTTTACAGATATTTTGTCTAACAAAATGAAAATCCCCCTTTTAAAATGCGTGTTTTGTTTGTAGTCATTCAAGGCACTCAGCCATCCAGTTTGGTGATTTTTTTTTTTTTTTTTTTTTTTGTTGTTGTTAAATCTTGAATGTAGACTTGTTCTTAAAACTAAACCACTATCAAAAAAAGAGATTTCCATCACCAGAGACCCAAGGCACTGGGCAGCTTCTTAAAACAATGCTTAACATAGGTTCAGCTTGCCTTGTAGTAACACAAGTGCTCATAATTGCATGTGGATTTAATTGATAGTATTATTTTGACATTACACTTCTTTATTGTTTTCTAACTTCTGCGTATTTTAATGTTTTTTTCCACAGCTGGAGAATGGTGTGACCTGGCATAACCCAGAGCCCCCGGAGAATATAGGAACAGAGAAGGATAGAGCGAATTGCCCATTCTATATTAAAACAGGTTCCTGCCGATTTGGAGACAGGTAATCAATTGAGTATTTACCAGCATAGAAGTGTTTTGGAGAGGTGGAAGGGAAGCAACTTCATTAGGTCATATGCAAACTGAAGAAAAATTGCTATATAAATTATTTTCATGTATTTGGATGTGGTTCTGTTATTCATGATGGATCTAGACATTGAGAGCAAAAGCGTTGCCTGTCTGGAATTGAACTATTTATTACTATGGCATATTATTGATGGTGCATTGTGGTTACATTGGTCGAACAGGCTTTTCTTTAGCTTTGACACATAGAATCACAGAATTGTCTAGGTTGGAAGGGACCTTTGAGATATATTCACATAGAATATATTTGATTTCTGTTTTTAGTACAGGCCTGATGTGTCAGATGTTGGGTTTTTATCTTGCCTATTTTGTGTATGCCGCATCATTCAAAAAAATCAAATCAAATCTCAAACGGACTAAAGCAAGTTAGGACACATCTTCATAGTTGGGAAAGCTGTTGTGTAGCTTCCAGAATTCTCCTGTTTGTATACTGTTTACATGTGCAATACATTCATTCTTGATTCTTGTGTACTGTTACGGGTGCCCTGTCTTGGGAGGGAAGTATAGTAAAAGGCAAAACAAGAGAAGGACAACAGGATGATCAGAGATGAAAAACAGCTTCTGTAGGAAGAGTGGCTAACTAGTCTAGACTCTGCTTTCGAAGTGATGATGGAAGAGGGCTGTGGTAGATGAACATTGAACTCATGAGTAGGATGGGAAGGATTATTTACTTTTATTATGAAACAGTTTAATTAGGTGTCCCTGAGTGTTTGCCATCTTAAAAAAAAAAAAAAAGAAAAGTACTTTCTCATATGAAACAAATGGCAAAACTTGTTACCAGAGGACATAGAGGAAGCCAAAAGTATAAACGTGTTCTGAAAGGGAACCAGTACAGGTTCATCAGTAACCATTAAAGATGATGACCCAAATGCTAGGAAATCCCTGAATTTTTGTGTGTGTTAAGGAGCAACAATAGCTAAGCAGGAAAAGACTCTAATATTTATTACGTGAATCTTTAGCATAAACTAGTAAGTCTAATTTACTAACTTGTGTCACTGAAACATGTGTGGTCTAGCTAGTATAGTTTTCTTTGTCCTAGAAGTAATTTGTTTTACGGTGCTGTATATTGTGGATAATTACATGATAATTCAGCTCTATGGAAGCTTCAAGTCCCCATCTTTTTTCTATTCTGAAATATGTGTTGAATTCCTAAATAAAACTTTGGGCAGCTGTTTCACTGTAGACAGCATTTTTGCTTTTCAAATGTTTAGTTCTTTGTAATCTTTGCCATATTTTTGCTTCAGTGGTATTTAATGGAGATTAATTATGGATTGGATAAAAATCAGTTTTGCGTTGAACTATGAATAGGCTTGGTTAAATAAATACCGAGATACATCATATTCTGCCCTTCTTCTCTCACCTGTAGCTGTTGATCTCAGCCACCTCTCCTTCATCTTCCTTCCTCCTGCTCGTATACCTGCTTCCTTCATATTCTGGTCATTTTAACCACTGGTGTTGACCATAAGTTGAAGGACTGAGATACACCTAGGAAAAGGACTGCGAGAATGGGTTGGAAGTTGAAATGGACCACAGTGGTGAAAACTGAGAGCCAAAGTTATCAATAAAAATTGCTGAACCTTGTCAAAGCTCACTGTGTCTTGAAGAAGCTAAAATGGACCGAGTTCACCGTTATTAATTTCCCCAGTAATCCAAACACTAATATTTTGTAGTAATACTGGATTTTGGGTCATTCATTTTCCTTAGGGTTCCCTTTGTTCTGTCATGTGCTGTATTCATTTTGTGTACAGACAATATTGGTTGGGCGTGGTATTTTGAGTTCTATCATTCAAATAGAAGAGTGAAATGAAACAGCTTCTAAAATGTAAAAAAAACCCCAAACCATCAAATTAGTCATCTCTGGTTATAGTCTTGGTTTGGGAGTTTTGGTTTTTGTTGTTTGTTTTTTTTTTAAATCTAAGGTGCCAACCAGAAAGTGAGAGTCAATTTCTAACTGACTGGATGTCAGTCAGAACTGACCTCCAGTCTGTCTGAAGTCTAGGTTGTCATTGCCCATTTTGAGACTTGACCTCCCTCCAATTTGTCTGTGCTTTGCCAGTGCTAGATAAGAGAGTAGACTAGTCTGACTGTTTTACTGATCATGCCATGAAAAGGAGAAATGTATTGAAGAGTGCATGACCCAGTTGCTCAGGGAAGTGTTTGAAACGGAGATCATAAAGTACAATGAAATAAACATGGAGGCTAACATCTATGTTCTTACTGAATCTAAAGGTTTGTGGGGGAGAACTGTATGTCAGCACGTGAGGGAGGTGCATATGCTGAATCGTGAGGGAGACCTAATACTTACATGGCCGCCAAGAGGATGCATATTAAGATAAGACTTACTTAGAAAAATAATTTTTTTTAGAAGTGGGAAAATAGAAATCTTGTACCTGAATCCAGCTTCAGGTCTAAACGTGGTTTCCTTCCCTGACTCACTCTCCCCACCCCCAATGCAATGAGAACAACTTCGGTAAAAGTCGTTCAGTTTGTGAAAAGAGCAGCAGGGACTTGCTTTAAAATGTCTTATAGAAGATTGTCAGCAGTCTTTCTGCAAACTCCTTCGGAAATGGAGACGACATTTAACCCTGGTAACCTAAAAGAAATTACCTCTTATTATGTTACTGGTATCTATAGCTTTTTGCAGGTGTGCTTTTTTCAGCAAAAACGTATTTATGCATGGCAGAAAGCATTAAGGTTATATGCAAACTCACTTCCAAAAGATTTGTTTTAATAATTGAAATATGTCGATTTTCCACTAATGGATTTTCTTTTGTAATAGCTGTTACTCAAAGTAGCAAGCATTTAAAGTTTCAACAAGTGCATCCTCTGCTGAAAGTGCTGATCTTTTCACTTTTCCTTCTTCGCTACAAATGTTCAGGTGTTCTCGCAAGCATAACTATCCAACATCAAGTAAGACACTACTCGTCCGAGGGATGTTCATTACTTTTGGTATGGAGCAGTGCCGAAGAGATGACTATGACACAGATGCAAGTCTTGAGTACAGTGATGAGGAGACCTACCAGCAGTTCCTGGAGTTCTACGAGGACGTACTCCCTGAGTTTCAGAACGTGGGGAAGGTTGTTCAATTCAAGGTATGCACCTGAGTGTAACAGCTTGTTAAAATATTTAACGTATACCACCTAAGTTGTGTTTAGTAGCCTTGACAGGAATTCTGTCCAGCATGCCCTAGCTAAATTCCATGGACATTACAGAACTATAAAACGTCCTTAGAATAAACTGTGCGTGTCTCATGTCACCTGTAAATTTGTCACTGCTGTTCTAGAGCAGCGTCTTAACTCTGGGTCAATCTTCTCTTCCATTCCCCTAAATGTTATAAAAGCTTGTGCTTGTATATTGCAAGTTATTTGTACCTGCTCAACAGTCCACTTACCTCAGAGGCCCTTTTTTACTTAGCCCGTGATAAGCCCTTGATGGTCCAATAAGACTGTTAGACTATATAAATGTATCTAGGCTATTGCATTTGTGCCGAAGGAATGAAATAGTGGGGGTATAAAATGAATTTGGAATATACCCCCAAACATTGTAATTTTAGGCCTGGTTGGATAAAATAAAATCAAATGTCAATGAAGTGAAAAGGCAGCAGATATTTCAGGAGGAGGAATTATAAAAAGTTACGTAAATGGTGTCGAGATTTGTTATCGATCCTTAGTTTCTGCATTTTGGTTTGCTGAATGTTCTTTCCTGAATTTTTCCCATTTATATTATGATTTCTTATGGGGGAAAAAAGAGGCATCCGTAAATGGAGACCTTGGAGATGAATGATGTGGTTAACAGACCCATGTTGCCCCAAAACATGCAGCCTGGGTGGTGAAATCTCCTTGTAGCAGAACCTACTGCAGCGTCCCTTTCTGCTCGCCATTCCTGAGTGTTTTGCTGCAGTCACCAGGAGGCACGCGGTGCCTGTTCTCCTTTTGTTTCCCTCTGGTGACAGCTGCCTCAGAACTGAGATTGTATTAGCATTTCAAGCAAGAGGAAAGTAGAAAAAGTGAATTTTCAATAGCTGTATAATGAGCTTTATAGGTAAGAAACCGTCACTTGTTTGGAGGAGTATCCCCTCTGTATTTTGATTCATGGGATATTAGCAAGCTGTGCTCCATCCTAGAAGACAGGATGTAGATTCCCAGTGGAGCGTGGGCTGAAATGCTGTCTTACCATCAGACTCAGATCCTCGACTTTGTATCATTGTTGTTATATGCGACCGTGCACATAGTTGGGCCCCTATGACTAACAATGGGGCAAGAGCTTTTAGTGTGGCGTTTCTTAGCTTCTGAAGTAATTGTGCAACTGTAATATGATTCTCATGGGCATTTTCATTATATTAGAGATGCTCAGAAATTACATGTTGGCTGCAGGGATCTTAACTGTGATTGAGTTGAGCCTCTGCTACCATTTAGAATCACATTATACACACCCCTCTTCCACCCGACTTCCCTTTCCGATGTAGCCCATGGTTTTATTCTTGCTGTTCTTTCTGGGAAGCTAGTCCAGAACTTGGCAGATCCTTACAAAGCACACTTTGTTTGTGTGGTTTGTAAGGATCTGCCAGGTTCTGGACTAGCTTTCACCCACGGTGAAATCATTTTTGTTTGTTCTTGTGTTGACGTTGTTTATCTCAAATACTTCTGACTGCTTATGCTGTAATATTTAATTACACAACTGCTTGTCATTGTGTCTGAAGCCCTTACCTAATCCACCGCACAGAGAGGTGTTCTCTGAGGGTCAGTCAGGGTTCAGGGATGAAAGGAGCCACTTTTCTCATTTGGTGCAGATACCAGAAGAGGCCTGAGGGTAAAAGAGGCTGGGCGCACAGTTGTGCCGTGGAGAACTGCTTGAGCCTGCCTGTCTTGGAATCCTTTGTAACCAGCAACAAGCTTTTTGGAAAGCTTGCATTTTTGAAATGTATTTTTGAAAAGCTTTAGATATACTTAAAATGCTTAATTATTATGAAAAAAGGTGTTTCAGAACTGTATTGTGAACGCTAGTGACTTCAGCTTCTGTAACTTGTCTCACAGGGACACTGTGAAGGTAAATTGCTCTAACGATTCTCTCACCGTAATGAATCCTAAATTTCCACACGAGGATACTGCTAATTGTTTTCAGAGAATTGGGCTGTTGCACAGTAGGGTTGGCCCAGACAAGTGCAAGACAATTGCGTACAAGTTGTCTTGTGGGCTAAGTGAAGCAGAGGTCCCAGTATTAATCAAAGCATAATGCTGGAAACAGTCAAACATAAGCCCCAAGGGAGCTTTTTTTGCGCCCCCTTTTTTTTTGCGCCCCCTTTTTTTTTGCGCCCCCTTTTTTTTGCGCCCCCTTTTTTTTGCGCCCCCTTTTTTTTTGCGCCCCCTTTTTTTTGCGCCTTTTGCCTTTTTCTTTCTTCAAAACCTTTTATTTGGCTAAAACGAAATTTTCAGAAGAATATCACAGGCAAGTTCAGATTGATGAGCTGTCATAAATCGGAATGGCTGCCATCTCAACATGCGTGAGCTGCTGAAGAGCATAAACCTTCCGTTGCACTAACTTAATGTTTCCATCCCCCTAGGTCAGTTGCAACTACGAGCCTCACCTGCGAGGAAATGTCTACGTCCAGTATCAGTCGTAAGTACTTGCAGTCTTACTACAGTTTAGAACTAAACTCCAAAGTCCAGTAATGAACACTGTTTGTATAATTCAAGTGATTCATTCTCATAGTGTAGTGGGAGCCTAAAATTGGTAAGTAACATCTTAAATGATTGTACGATGAGAATGCTATGTGCGATTTTTACTTTTTAAAGGGAGAAGGACTGTCAGGCAGCTCTTGCTCTATTCAGTGGACGATGGTATGCAGGTCGACAGCTTCATTGTGAATTTTGTCCTGTGACAAGATGGAAAACTGCTATATGTGGTGAGTCACATCAACACTTGGAAAAGAGAATGTGTTTTACTGAGAAGAGTACTTATGGAAGTGAAAAAGAGGGGGTTAGCCTGTAGTTTTCAGGTCTCCCTAACATTGCAGAATATTTCTGTTTGGAAGACATGAATGCTAACTTCCTTGCGTAGATCTAGGAAAGAAAGGGAATATTCATATCATGTCACATAAGCGTCTGAACCATTTCAGTGGATTTACCTTGGACTGGAAAAGAAAGTTTGTATCCTAGTTTTGGAAATTATAATCTTAAAGTGAACCTACAGGAAGTACTATTTTATCTGTTTAAAAAGCAACAGCAGTTTCTGAACCATCAACAATTCTTAGCAGTAACTATCCCATTTTACTTACCTGTATTTACATCCTTAGATTAAGGTAGTAAAATTATTTATGAAAATCATCTTAAGCTAAAACCTTCATAACTGTTAGAAAGTTAATTACAAGAAGAGTGCATATTGAAAAATACTCTTGCATGAATTACATTGATAAGTGGTCAGATGCATGTTTTTCTGTTTGAAGAAGCAAAATTCAGTTTATTAAGTTTCTGTCCAGTAGGTACAAAATAAAGAAAGAGATTTAACAGGTCTGGTTCATAAAAAAGCAAACCCTAATCTGTTGCAGGCTTATTTGAAAGGCAGAAGTGTCCAAGAGGGAAACACTGCAACTTTCTTCATGTATTCAAAAATCCAAACAATGAGTTTTGGGAGGCCAATAGAGACATACGTATTTCTCCTGAACGGACTAATCAGTTGTCTAAAAACTCTGAAAGGAGAAACAGATCGAGCCATCGTGATGACTATTACAGCCGGTCAAGGAGAAGGGGCAGCCCAAGCTCAGATCATTCTTATCGGAGAAACGGAGAACCGGAGAGAAAAAAGAACCGCCGCAAAAACAAGAGAAGGCGCCGATCTGGCAGGTCAAGAAGTCGAGAAAGGAGGAGGTCTCGCAGCAGGGGGAGGAAGAGGAGAGGCCGCAGTCGCAGCAGAAGTCATAGTCGAACACGCAGTAGGAGCAGAAGTCGGAGTTCCTCTCGATCCAGGAGCAGGGGTAAAAAGAGATCGAGCAGCAGAGGAAAAAACAGCGAAACTCCCAAAACAAAGTGAGAATTACTTTTAGAAGTTGCTAATTGATCAAACATAAAGCTGACAAAGAAATCCTTCCAATAGGGCACCAGATACATTTGAGTTTCAAATAAAGTGTTCTTGCACATTACAATGTTTCTTCCTAATAAAGGAACCTAGTTTATTGTGTGCTAAGCTTCAGAAAATTGGAAGTTTAAGTCCTATATAAGGTGTGAATGTCAAGTACTCTAGCTACTCTGTCCCTCTGAACTGCTGCAACATCTGGATGCATACCGAGTACAAATAGAAAGAGAAGTAAAGCTTATTTGGTATATGCTTATTTCTGTGTTATGTGTGTGTTAAGTGTTTACTGTCCCTGTAAAGGAGTTAGCACAGAACAGCCATCGTGCTGTAAATTCACACCACAGCATACTGCAAACTGAAGTCTGTGTAGAGGACTGCCGTTTATATTTTCCGTCTGTTTATGGGAAATCTCTTTCTAGTCAAAGTAAATATAATCATGTTATGAGTTGGAGAAAAGGGATCTAAAAGACAACACTGTGTGATTGTACAATACTTGCCCAGTAGGAGCTTTGTGGTCATAAGTGTCGGATTTTTCTCTTTCCCCCTGACTGAGCTGCTGAGCTAATTGCCTGTAGGGATTGCAGGAGACTAAAACCAACTAAGAAGTGCACAGAAAAACAATCACTTTATTCAGTACCTTAATCGCCGAGTAAGATGGAGACCATGCACTTGTAATCCTCAAGGGAGGACAGAAAATACTTTGCATACCTCTTGGTTGCATACCATTTGTAGTTGAAAACAACCTTCCTAACCTGTGATGGAGTGCTGGAAAAGTGTACATCTGGTAACTGTAGATACACACGTAGACGCGAAGGCTCAAGATGGTTGCAGAGTGGCTAAAGAAACTGAAGGGTTTGTACCTGGAAACAATACTTTAGGTTTTTTGGAGAGGAGGACTTGACTTAAAGCCTTTATAGGCTTATTTTACAAACAGTTTAAGGCACCCTACTGCCTAGCCTCCCTATGGTCAAGGCGGAGAGCAGGGTACATAAAAATGAAGTTATCAGGACAAAACTTTTTTGTAATGAAAGTTATATTAGCAAAGTACCTGCAATTAGATAAATCCTTACAAATATTTCTTCACTTTCAAATGGAAGATTTGTGCTGTTAGATGGACTGTACTTCACACTGCTTAACTTCAGGTATTTAACTTGGGCGCTTAGGTGTCCTTGGGTGCTTGGAGAGAGCAATTTGTGGCACTGCTGGTATCTGCAGAGACACCTCCCTCCCTTAAACCTCTCCAAAGAACTTGTGCTCCTGCTGAAGTTAGAAGCCTAAAATAGATGTGAAGTGCTCCCAAATAGATGACTCCAACATTATAACATAAAGTCCCGTAGAAAATCTGGATACCCAAACTTCAAGATAGTATTCCTCACAGCAAGACCATCTTCCCCCCAGGATAGTTAAGAGTGAACAAACATTGCTTCTGGATCTAATATATATATTTTTGCTTTTCTAAATGCATACTGCACCTAGCATGCTAATTATACATTTTTCCCTCTTTCATGTGTAACTGTTGTCCAATAGGGAGTAATACAACAAAAGTGCTATATATTGATGTTCAGTTCAAACCCAACTTTCACTATATATTGTCATAACTGTAGGCAGAATTGTAGCTTAGTTAATTTGATTAAATGTTTTAGTTATCAACAGATGTAGGAATTGTAATTTAATAGCATAACTTTTGAAATAACTTTTTTTGAAAGGCATCTTTCAAAGGATAGACAGCACTAAGTTTTAAATTGTATTTGAGGAAGTTGTGACCACCGTTTTCTCATAATGTATCATTTTCTGACTAGACCTTGCAGACAGATTTTCCTCCGAGGTTTCTGTTTTTTCATAGATGCTCACTTGTGTCTAGTTGAGTCACTCGTGCAGAATGTGGCAAACCCTGGTGCAGTTCCCCGCAGAGCGCAACTGAACTGGCATCTCCTACGTGCCGAGAGGCACCAACATAGGCCCCATGGCACCTTCCTTTCACTGGTGCTGCCTCGCCTCTGCCAACTTGTGCCGGTCAGCCCGCCCACTGGCTGAGGCTCTGGGGTGGAAGAGTTGGCTTATGCCACCTCTAGTATGGCGGCAGGCTATCGCTGAGCATTATCTGAGCAAAAATCAATCACTGAGCTCAGACAGAAGCGGTGGGAAGGGGTGGTGGGAACCTGTGACTGGTCGGGTGAAATAAGCAAAGCAGGCTGCTGTGGGATTAGAAACCAAGTGCCAACTGAGACCCATGTGAGAATTCCACAGGTAATTAGGCTCCTTGTCCCCACGGTTTTCTAATGGGATCTGGGAAGCTGAGCTGCTGTATTTTTTTAAAAAACAAGTTCTTATAATTAAAAAAGACTTGCTCAGAGATGCATGTAAAAATTTAAATATACTTTATTTCTGCTACTATAATGGCTGAAGCTTCAGCTTTTTTTCTTGAGGTCTGGACCCAAACTTGCTGGCCGTACGTGTGCAGTGTAGGACTGGTAGCTGTAATTGTCGTTCACTTTCACATGCAGGCTGTTCATTACACAGAAATTGAGTGCTGTAGGTCTGACATTTAGTTTGCATTTCTTAGCATGAAACCTGGAATTCAACCAGTTTTCTAACTTCAGAGTTCATATCTTTAAGTATTGTTTCCCTACTTCATAATCTTAAGTAGTGTTATATGCATGGTTTTGTGTTTCCTTATTAGCCGAGTGAGCTATTGATTCATAAGAGACAAAGAGACTAGAAGTTCTTAAATGTTAAGCTTAATTATTTTTTTTCCAAAGGGGACAAGCCCCAGAAGAACACAGAAAGGATTTAAATTTGCAAGGAAGAGCTTGTTCTCGCTGCCTTTTATTCTGCATATTCCACAGAAAAGGACCTTATAAAGTGAATTAATATTGGACAAGTTTTGGTTCGGTTTGGTTTTAATGACTGCTTAAAACCAGTGGCTTTTAAAATTCTTTTTTTTCAATTAGTTGTGCATTCTGCAAGGATCACTGCGGTGCTTTAGGGGGATGGTGACGGCAGGCATTTAGGAAGCAGCAAGAAGCTGGATAGGGCAGTAGTGTCGATGCCCCTGGGGGGGCTGGCCAGGTGGCTGTTTCGCAGTCAGGATGGGGAACAGGATCTGCTCCCACCCTTCTCCTGTGGGAGGAGGAACACAGCCACGCCGGGAAGTAAGATCCCATTTTTCCAGTGGCAGACAGGGAATAATGATGGTATGATGGGAACTCCTGTGAGCGCAGGCAGTTTTACTTCCCAGCAGCGTTTAGGCAGCTGGGAAGCGGGCTTGCCCCCTGGCAGCGGCATGCCCTCAAGGGCCGGCTGGTGGCCGCTTCCATGTGATGGCCCTTTCTGCCTGTCTGGAGTAGCTGACCACCATCAGGGGGATGAGGAGGGGTGGCACCTGTCTGCATGCTGGAGGCTTACGGAGGGGGAACGAGCCTTGCCTCTCCAGCCCTGCCCTTATATGAAATGCAGCCCAAGGAACTTCCCAGCGTCATGTCCTTGGATGGCGGCACATCCTTCTCAGATTCGGTTTTGCATTACCATGTTCAGTGTATCAGAAACTGCCCTGAAGTTTATCAATGACATTCCTGTGCATTAAATAATAACATTTTTTCCAAAGAAATGCAAGAGCCTGCTTAAAGATGCTATTGCTTCCTGCCCCGGATCAGCACTTCTTACAAAACATGAAAGCCTATGGTAGTTTACAAACTTAAAAGCTTAATTTACTTTCTTACATCATCTAAAGAGTGCAGCTGATTTTGCTTTCACTCTACCTTTGATGTAATTAAAATAAACCCCTATTATTCCACATACCCTTCTATTCAGCACTGATATACCAGCTGAATTCAATATCTATCTCTGATTTATTTTTTTTCTTAAAAGAGATTAACAGTGACAAGTTACACTTCAGTGAATGATGAGACTGATTCCAAAGCAAGCCACACAAGTATCACCCATGGCACATGGCAACTTAACAAAGGCAGCCACAGGGCCACCATCATCATGGCGTTGACTCAAAAAGAACAGATGTTTAGGAAAGCCTCTGAAAGATCCAGTGACGAAGCTGAAGACACTCAAGCCAACAATCACTTGCCTAAACAATCCAGAAACTCTAATTGACTCTTTAGCCCCGCCCCCCTTCCCAAGAAGACAGGAAATTTAAAAAATAAAATTTTATTTTATATTAGATTTAAGAGATGCCCTAAGTTGGCAAGTTTTCCCCATGCTTTGGCTGATAACATCAACCAGTTCAGTTCTTTTAGAAAGCTGAAGAACAGATTAATGGGAGAAATTTTTGGTTGAGACTAGGAGTGTGAATGTTGCACTGACTTGCTCATAATTCCATTTAAGGAACTGAATATTGAGTTTGTGTTATCCAGAACCCTCTCTCAATCAACACGTGGTTTAATTTTCAAATGAAGGGGCACTACCGCATCAATTTAACATCCGCTTTAACAAATTTCCTGTTTAATATGGTAAGCCTTCCAAAAACTTGCTAATTTATTGCTTTCTGTACAATTTAAATGGCTGTAAATAACTAATCTTGGACACAGTATACTCATTTTTTTAATAAAGTGCTCAAGAACAGTTTAAGCACTGTAATAAAATTTCCCTTTTTTTAAGCTAGCACTGAGTAGCCTCTTCTTTCCTCTGCAAAAAAACAGAATTACATATAAACACAAAGCAATGGTGTAAAAATGGACATTTATTACAACGAAAACAATGTGACAGACAGAGGTCAAACTGTTTATTTGTCACAATCACAAGAAAGCTTACTCCAGCCAAGCACATACAAGTGACAGTGTAAACTTTAAAAACATGTTTAATACATAGAAAATTGCTTCGGGTTTGACTTAAGGTAATTTTACTTCAGTGTCACACACAGGGTCGTTCTGCTACCACTTCAACCTCACCTACCCCTGCACGCTGCACACTGGGGACGTGTACACCACTGCTTTTCCCTGCCCTGGGTTAAAAACTGTCTCTATTAATCAGAATACACTTGAATCCCAGAAAGGACGCAAGTAGCCAAATTCTACCTCCATGAGCTCACCCCTGCCCTGGCTGGCCCTTCTGTTGCCACGGGCGTTTGTACTGGGATCTGGATCCGGGGGACTTGCAGGGGGCCAACGCCAATCCTTCCCCCGTGGGTTCAATGCAGCCCAGGCGGAGTGGAGCCCGCGGCCTCGCTCTCCAGGCGGCTGCGTCAATGCTGATGCTGGCAGCGCACGACAGCTTCCAGCAGCAACGCCAAAGCGGAGTTCTGCGAAAACACGGCGCTACCTGCTCAAGGGAACCAGCCAAAGCGTTTACTCCTGGAGCGAAGTTCCTGGGGCGGGAGGGGACCCTGCGGGGACACGGCAGAACCTGGCTACTCCAAAGCGCGGCACTGCCGCCTCAAAACTCAAAAGCATACACAAATCGAATTTCCTCAAGTGAAACAGGTTTAGTTTATAATGACTGAAAGTCTGCTACAAGTGTCAAAATATTACTTGGTATCACTTTACACGATTTGCAGTGAATCTAGCATACAAATCTAATATTTAAAAGCGCTCACTGCAAATTAGTTGGTTAAACTGTACATCACGCAGGAGTCTCATGAGGGATGTGTCACATGTAAGTCAAGAAAAGGAGTTAAAATGACACTGACACTTACTGTGGGGGGTTGTTTTTTAAAGGTACCTATACACCGATTAAAGCATAACCATAAAACACCAATAAATACAAATTAATTCATAGAGTTTGAAAGAAAATAATAAAAAGTCCCTTTTGTAAAGCTTTTTTCCCCATCTTCAAAAGTATCCAATTTTCATTATGCACCTCTCTATACAGCCAGAAAGCCTACCTCCTTTTCTTGTGTTTATGTTAAGAGTAAGCTAATATCAGAGCTAAAAACAGTTTCCTTATTTGGAATGATTTTTTTTTATTATTTTTTACTATACGCATTCCCTTTTTAGTATAGTAACCTGCACAGTTTTGCTCAAGGTAGCTACATTTAAATACACCTTCATTTCTAGTGAATTGATCAGTTTGCAGTTTTCTTGCAAAAAGCAATATCACCTTAACAGTTTTTACCAGTTTGATATGCAGATCCTAACAGGATTCTTTGGTATAATGACAAATTCAGTAGTAAACAGGTATTCCCAATCTTTATGCATCAACTGAAATAAGCACAATTATCACAACTGTTGACTAAAATGTAGATGAACAAAAGTCTTTGGCTGTGTAAACACAATTTCTACACCGTAACATTTTATATTTGGAGTTGTCCATGTAGTTTCTTTTCATTTAGATATGCTATGTCATAATGAGATTTCTTTCCTGGAGTTAAGTTTGCTTATAAAAAACAGTACACTTATTGAAGTCAAATGCAATCTTCCTATAAATGCAGTGAAGGGAGACACTGAGTCAATTGATATCCAATTCCCTTTCATGATTTTTGGACTTTAGTTTCTTGTTCCTTTTTCAAAAAAGTATTTTTCTTGTAGGCCTGAATGAAGCAGCTTAGCAAAACAGTAATACTGACAAACAGCATCTTACACCATTAGCTAAACATTACAATGAAGGCAGTGAACATTTACAGTATGAAACACTGAGATGTCATCAGCTGATGTGAAGATTTATGTCAATCCAATTTCTTCAAGTACACTACGTGGGGTCTCTGCTTCCTACGGAGGGAAAAGTTGAGACAGTGGTAAATGTAAATGGACCCTGTGCTTCTATTGAACAGTACCATACATGAGTTAGTACGAAAGATGCTTAATTAAAAAAAAGAAAAGCTGAAAGACATGAAAATAAAAAAGTAATGCAGTTTGCAAACACAGTATTAGCTGCACTTCTCAAAGCGCTGTTAATTAGATTGTCATGGTTCACAGGAATAGCTGGTAGATTTTATTGCCCTTAAGCGCAATAAAAATAAAGCAATTCAGATGTACCAGCAGGGAACAAATCACAACCCAGTAACAGAGATATGCATTGGGGAGGGATGGGGAATTATCTCGCAATGGAGTCAGTGATTTTTGTGGTGAAGTGTTTCATGGGTCTCAAAAATCTGTTAGGGAAGAATGAATAAACGGATGAATGAAATGACTGACACAACTAAGAAACAGTATCCCTTAAGCTCTTTATAAAGAGCCTAGATTTTTTTCACCAGCCTCATGCCTAGTTCATAAAACCAGGTCAAGGTACCATCGTACACCTGGTGTCAATAAATTGACTCCTATAGAAGTAAAGGAATTGCCAGGATTGCTATTATATTATTCCACACCAGGCATAAACTTTTAGGTTAATTCTAATCTTAAAAAGCTTTGTTTAGATTCAGAGCAAGTTGTTTAATACAAAATTCCAAAAGGCTATCATCAGTTTTGTATTCATTATTCCTATATCATCTGAAAAGAAACAGTAGTTTAATTAGAAACATTAGGCTGTCCTTTTCCGTAATTATTAACGTCACAGTAAATAAAAAGGGATACTGTGTCCTTATGGAAACATAAAACTGTTTTAGTATCCAGAGTATGAATAAACTTACTTTAGCATCCTAAAACAAGACATGTCATGAAGCAGAAAAAAAAGCAGATAATAGTTAAGGCAGCAAACAAATTATTCTTCAATTACTCTCTAAATATTTATTTTAAAAAATGCCAGTAAAATACATAATTAAATGCCTTACATCTTGCGAATAACACCAGAATATTTGCTCTATCAACCTTGACTACGGAGCACAAAACGATCGAGGTTACAGTCCTCATTCAGTTCATGTATAAGGTGATTTATTATTGAAGGAGTAAGCCATGGTATTTTAATGGCAACTTCATTTGAAAATAAGTCAGGTGCTTGAAACAGGCCACCTCTGAGCACTTCTAAGATGGCTTCCAAAAGCCAGCAGCAAATAAGAAATTGCAAGAAAAAGGCAAGTTAAAACTGGAAACAGGACACTCGGTGTATTAAAGATATAGTGGGGTTTTTCTCACTGATGCAGTATTTAAGTATTTTTTGGAACCGCAGTGACCTCGATAAAGCCAGACATGTCAAGAGGATTAAAGATTTGCATGTGTATTTTAACCCAAATCCCCCAAAAGGAGACACTGATTGAAGAAAAGGCTATGTAACATTTTTAATATAACCTGTCTGATTATATTGACAGATTACCTTGTTGCATTAATTTTAGAGGATATGCGTCTCCCCTATACACCAACTTAAAGCACTTTTACTCAAAAAAATCCTATATTCTTAACTATAGCAACAGAACTCAGAGTATTCTAAGAGAATATAACTTCTCAAGCATTTCAGCATCTTGAAACTATTTGTAATAAAACAACTTTTCACCGTTTAAAATTGATTAGACAGCAATGGACACTTACAGTTACTCAGTGGAGAAACAGGATATTTACTAAATTACCTGGAAAAAAAGTTCCTCAATAGCTATGAAGAAATACAGTGCACTGCTGCTACTATCTTTAGAGCAGTTTAGTATTATTGCCTCCACTGTCTTTCCAAGTTGTCAGTAATTTTCAACAGGCATATTCTTAAATAAAGATTCGATTTCTTCAAGTAAATCAAGGTTAAAGAATTTAAAGCAATGTATTTCAAGGTCACCTGCTACTTGTCCAGCTACCTCACAGTAAAACTCAGTACGATTTAAATTTTTTCATACTACAGCAGTAACCTCAAGGCAGACATGCCTTCCTACGTGCACATCAGCAATATAAACTCAAAAGGAACACCTAAAGACTAATGCATTTTGCTAGAGGAATAATTTCATCAATTATGACTTTTAAGACACAAATAGAATTATATTATGTTTTGTTCACATTATTTGTTTTAGGAAGTGTCAAACATTTTATACAATTGTTATGGAAAACATTCTGCAGTATTATACACTACCTGCAGCTCACAATCACCCAAGGCAAACAATGCAAATTTGAAATATATCAGAACACAGATGAGGAAAAAAAGTCATTCACATGAGACAAAAGTGCATGCAATACTTTATTTGAAACATGCCAGGAAAGCTAATTCATTACCTAGTCATTTAGAAGCAAGCAGCTGTATACAGATAACAAGAAAAACAGCATCTCATTACAGCTCAATGCACAGCATTTTAAGCCAACAGGCATGAAATAATGCAGGCTAAAGCAGCATTAACCAGACATTCAAACACATTGTTAATGTCTTACAGAAAAAAGGCAAACTTGGAAATGGAAAACCACTCCTATGATCTTGCTTTCTAAGATTTCAGAATGCTGCAAGTCCAATCCAAATCTTTTCTAATCCTCTAAATCTCTCATTTTTATGTCAGTTTAACATTTGATCGGTAGTGCATTACCACATATAGTACATGGAACTAGCTGTGGTTAATCTCAGTAATGACCTCCTTGCTAATTACATTTAAACTATTTTCAAAACCAGCACTGATTTTAGGTTACAAATTATTCTCTTCTACTAGGCAAACAGAGGATGCAATACCTGCCCCCTCACTCTGCCCACACTTTATTTGAAAGGTACTTATCATATTAATTCTCGTGGCAGTTCTCTGATATACAAGGTAGTCTGCACTTAAAACTGGAAATGACAATTGAAGGAGACATATTTCAAGTACACTGTTAATGGACTTTAAAAAAAAATCTTCCCAACACTAACGACTTGTAAAGCAATGAACTCGTTCTCTCCTTCAGTAGCAGCAATTGTTCAACTACTCACAAGAGTGTTTTGAACATTTAAATACAAATGTAACTTCAGATTTACCTAAGTCATTCCCTTTGCCCTAATCAATTCTGCCTTCCTCCTCTTTGTAAGGTAAGCCACACTATTGTGCCAGTCTCAGAAAAGAATACTGGTATGTGCATCTTTAATTAAGATGCAAGGTCTGTGTAGAATTGTGTGTAACATCATTTAATACTTGTGGGTATGCACATTTCACATACTACTACTCCTTCACTAGTATCTCTGTCAACATTAACTTAATCTACAGGTTTTTAGTGTATGTTTAAATACCACCAAAACTTTGAAAGATAAATACAGGTCAAGTAATGTTACAGCATAGGTATTGCAGTATATAGTGTTCAGCTCAGAAAATTCTACAGAACTTTTAAGCGTAAGACTTCAAGTTTACACGCAATAAAAACATTAAACCATATGCCAACAAGCACAAGTTTTGCTGAAATGAGACACGTGAAGAGACAACACTGTAAAACAAAGGGGAAGAGGAAAGTACAACAGCAGAGAATGGTTGTGGTATTCTATTAGATTCAGGATGACTGGATTCACCAAGCTGATGGTAATGTTCTGTCATGAGTAAGTCACAGGTCTATCTCCTCTGAAATTCTGCATGCATGATGAATGAAGCCATTTAGTACACTGGGACATTAAAGTATTCATGACGTGGCTACAAAAGAAATGTACATATTCTTATACATAATAGAAAGGTGGACAGATATGCAAGAAAACAAAAAGACTATCTCTGTATCTCATGTATCTCTGACATGACAAGGATATTTGATACAGAAATACAATATTGTATTTTTCACTAATCTAGACCTCCAGGGTGGGGTGAGGAGGTAGGCAGGGAGAACCATCGTTTACCCCCACACACACTTGCATGCTGGGTCCACCAACATACAGGATAACTTCACATCATAATTACTGTATTATGTAAGCTTAGAGTTTCCTCTCAGCCAAAAAATATTTGAAGCTGAGATACTGCTCCAGAGATGGACCGTCCTATATATTTGCTCTATTCTAGCCTCTTCAGTAGACATTGACTATTGGCTACCGCCAGAGACAGGGCACCGGGCTAAGTGAACTTTTGACATCACCTACCATATCTGCTCTAATAAACACACATTGGAAAGAGCTCTCCAGAACACAGCACCATGCCAGGGTAGTACAGCAGTGGCACTACTTGCAAAAAGAATATTTCTGTCAAAGAGTGCCTACTTAAAAAATTGTAGGTATCTGAGACACCTCTCATGGCAGGCAGCTTTCTTTGCTTTTGAATTATGCCGCTAAACTTAATACTCTTATATTATTAGCATGAACATTAGTATACCATTTTTTGAAAGATGAGTTAGAAAGCAAGAAATACTCAATTTTTTTTTTAATTAAAATTTGTGCCCTTAAGACAGATGAGGACATTTTTAATGGAGTAATAGTATTTTAGGTGTATCAGACCCATGTATGCCCATTACACATCTTCTGGGAGGAAAACAAGAAAAAAAAGGCACAAAACACAACTCTCTGAGTAGCAGTTACCATCTTTCATCATGTACCAATTAAAATCTTCAATCCATTTTAGTATCTCAACCCCCAGAATTATAGAATTCTTATAACAGAACTGAGAAAGTTCCCTTGACTTCCAAACCTAGGAATTTCCTCTGTGCCAGCTCAGTTTATTCACATGTTCAAGCTTGTATATTTTAAATTTCTAATCTCCAATTACAAAAAAGCACAACAAAAACATCCTAGAAGCTTTACAGGATATATACCGCTTTTCAGTATCAAGTACTCTAAACATTATTCCATAGTAGTTAAAATTATTCTGAATAAGCCAACTACAAATCCAGTAGTTCTCAAAACAACAGCACCTATAGCTCAGTGACAGTTGCAAATATGTTATATGAAGTCTGCTGTGATTTTGGTAGAACTCAAAAGAATTTGGTATATAATAGAGAATTACAAATGTGAATTTTAACTCTTAAAACCTCTCTTACTGTTTAAGTCAACTGTCAGTCTACATTAAAAACAAAATGCTGAGGCATATTCCTAACTGGAAAAGGAATTGCATGATGGTAGTATACAGTACTAGCCCCAAGGAGTAGGAGCTTTGACTGAAATGAAAATACTAACTCTAGAACTGCTGGAGACAGTTCTGCAGTTCTTCAAAGACAAAAAAATTCCCAGAGAGGTACTTAAGGAAAACTTCTGCTTTACTTACACTGTTGGCATGATACAGATACATGAAGACAACTGAAAAGCAGGCATACTGTAACAATCTCAAATGCCCAATTTTTACGGTTTCATATTTTCAGTTTTTATTTGGAACATACATGCACACATGTGACTGTGATTCTCCCCTCCTTGGAAAAAAAAAAAATCCAACTCATATCTTCCAGTGTTTCACCCTTGGAAACCTGGAGCCATCAAAGTTGGTGTCTTCACTGAAATGCTTGTCAAATCTTGTAACACATTTCTCCTAAATTTAAAAATAGCTCTTCTGGACAGAGGGAAGAAGAATGAGAGCAGCTCATTTTCTAGCACTTTTATGAGGTTGATTACCATTCATTGTTGTTGTGTTCAGAGATTATCCCAGGCTGCACACATTCTTTAGCACACTCTTTGGCCTGGAGGCGCCGATCATGTTCCCTTTTACACAACTAAATGAATGAACAAATAAGGGCATGGAAGCATTCATTTCATGTTTATCGACTTTTCACCTTTCAGTACTTTCCAAACTTCTACTCTCCTCCACACCCCTGGGGTATTCCCCACCCTGTTCATATTTTCAACAGTTTGTAATTTGAGGAATTAACTGTCTTTGATGTGAAAATCCTGGTACACAAAATTAGATGATTGACTCAAATTACTGTTATGGGATTAGTGTCTCATCTTAACAAAAACTTTTTATCTACTGATAAAGCAAGATAGATTGTCAGACAACAATAGGAAGAAAAGTGTTTATTTCGCTCCTGGTGGCTTTTTAGCTTACAGAACATGTAAACACCACCTGCACCTAGACTAGTAATAAACTCACATTGTAGAGGTGAACCTACAAGATTAAATGGAAGACAACAATAACTGAGATATGAAGCGATAACAGCAATATTGCGAGATGGAAAACGCTGCAGTTTCAGTGAGACCTCTGTAGCCCACTGAGGACATCCAAGACCTTCATGCACAGAGGGTCCAGCACTGTGGGCACCCTGACAAACAACAGAAAGGAAAATAAAGTTTTGACAAATTATTTGCCACCACAGAACTACAGTATCTCACAAGCTCCAACTATGATTTGTTAAATTTTTTACTGTGTCCCCTGCCACATTGTCTCCAGAGCAGTTAGCCTCCTGGCATGAATACCAGAAAAGACAATCTGGAGGAAAGGACAGATGTCAATTTCTACAACCAGTATCTAGACTACTTCTGTGGTACTCTGCAGACATCACACAACATCTGAGCCTGTGAAGCATGTCCTTAAGGTAGCTAGCTATCTGGATCTGATGAGTTTATAAATGAGTTGATCTAGCAGCCAGGGAAGAAGCAGTGGTATCCTCACAGCACAATATAATGGTAAACTAACATGAAACACTAACTCTGAAAAATCATCACTTAAAAAATTTGATGTAAATTGTTTATCTGACTTTAACATGTAAGTCTTAGATCCTAGTTTTGCCAAAGCAGTAACAGCTCTACAATGCAAGCTGCACATTGCAATTCCACAATGTTTTAAAGTTACTAGAATTAATCTTTTTCAAACTGATGTCTGTGTTTACAACTCATTTTAAAAAGCTAATAACAGTCTCTGAAATTTTCAGCCTGAGTCATTAGAGATTTTTAAATTAGGAAAACGGTAGAGTTGATTTGAGTCAACAGAACTATTTAGCTAGCCCAACCCAACTGACATTTTTCTGAGCCAAGTTTGTCATGACCCAACCTAATTAAAAATCATAATCAAACCAAAATTAGAAGGGAGTTCATTTAATCTGTTCCCCCAAACAGCATACCTGTAACATTCCTGAGAGATGCTTAATCTGTTAAAGGCATCCAGTGATGGAAACTTTTAATGTCCCCCAGGCAATCTACTTAAATGCTTCCTTATCACCACTGGAAAATTTGCCTAACATCTACTTTGAAATTATTTTCTTGCTGCAATTTAAGACATTTTATGTCTGTAGTGGACAAGAAAACAGTCTATTATCTCAGGCAAGAGAGAGACAAGAAATTATTCATGCCTACACCAAACTGACTTAAGTTCAGTGTTTTGCAGTCCTGCCATTTTACCGGCAACATCACACAGCAGTGACATAGACTTCATGAATACCTGGCACGCGTTCTTTTTTCAGGGAAAGTTTGCTTAGGTTTTTGTTTTGACTTCTTTCCCATCAAAACCAGCACAAAGTCTATGACAGCAAGCCCTGTTAAACTGCAGGCAAAAATTACAACTGTGACCTTTTGATAAAGGCTTGGCTTTTTTTCCCCCAGCATGTAAACAAACCTGAAGCTAGAACAACAGACAAGATATGGGACCACACGGTGCACAGCAGTTTGTTCTAGAGAAACAGGCCAATGGGAAAGGAGAGACAAGGGATGAGGGTTTCTGTTTAAAAACATGAGGTTCTTATAGTAGGAAGCGATTACATTTAACAAGCACTTCTTTAGCAATGCTTCAGAAGTAATTACTTTTACGCTCTACTTCCAAATCTTTATTAGGAAATATTTCTAATGAAAGGCTGCTTTTAGGAAATTGCTGCTGTTCACTTGTGTTTTCAGGGATTTCAAAATAGTAGAGTATCAGTTTCCCAATCTTTGGTTAACTAACTATTCAGGTACTCCAAATTACATGGGTATTGGGGAAATTCTGCTTTACTTTCAAAGGAGAGCAAAGTGTTTTGTCAGAGAACCTAAAAACACCCATGTGGTCTTGAATGTGTTCAAAGACAAATATTAACTATGATGCTGAACAATCCTACATCAATGCCAACTCCAAGTCAAGATCTTGTCTGCAGAATCCCATACAGAGAGGACTAAAGAGACTCAACTGGAGTCTGCAACAGCAGCAGTCATGCAAGTGTTATTCAGCAAAACATCCTAGCATATGCACACACTTCAGCTCTAAAACACCACCTCAACAGAGCAGAGCAGAAGGATATGACATAAAATCAGCAGTGACCTGCCTGCCTCCCTCTCAGAAGCAGAAGTAAAAATATCAGTGGAAACTTCACATACTGTAACTGGATAACAGTGGGTGCTTTCTGCTTCTCAGTTGCTATTCTGATCTGCTGGATCAGAGGTGATAATCACTCCGAGAGGCAGTGGTTTATACCTGCCAATCAGTTGCTACACAGTGAGCTATGAAGAACTGACAGTCTAATCTTTAAGGGTAAGGATGATTCTAAGCATCCACTGGAGGCTCCACTTCCCCACCACAAACACACAAATGCTTTAAGCAAATACTACTGCTGAATACTTTGTATTGTGAAGCTAGAGCCAAAATTATTACAAATCACTGAGTTCTCAATCAGATAATCCCACAGTGTCTGTATGTTTGGCAGTTTGCCAAACGAGGCACATAAGGATTCATTAATGTTCTCTTCCATTTTTTTCCAGCACTGCAGCTACAGGTTGGCATTACTTACTCCCCTTTGCTTAAAGAACCATTTCTTAAACTGCAGGGCTTTATCTTTGGAGGGATGACCAGAATACACTGCTGTAACAAGCCATGTCACGTCCAATATCATTCAGCTTCCATGAAAATGGCATTTAGGCATTCCCCTTCCTTCCTGTTCCTGCAGCACTTTGCCTTCTTATAGTTGTTTGGACAAATGTTTGCAGGGCCAAGTTGTAAACACAGAAAAGCTGCTGACTATATGTTTTTAGAAATGAGTGCTTTAAATTGGATCAGCTTAAATAGATCTGAATTACGGTTCTAGAATGGTCATATAAATACTTTCTCTGGCACAAAGGAAACAGGGAGGGAAAGGACAAACTCAGTAAGTCAATACTGCTGCTGAAGATCCTTGCCACACTCCCACAACTCAAGCCAACAGCAGGGGTGCAGCTTAAGACAGGTAACTTAGAACTTACCAAACTATGCTAGCTGACTTGGGGATTCACAGTAGACATAAGACAAGACACATGGGGAACACTGGCTTTTTAAAACACTTAGATACACTGGGAATTGTTAAAAATAAAACATAATTTAAGTTACACCATTAGCTTTAGTAGTATTCCTGGCTGCCACCAAATGCAGCTGCCATTTACTTCCCTTCTCAATGCCACCCCTTTCCTCCTCCTGGCACTTCCCTCATACTCCCCTGCATATTTTCAGGTTTTAGCTAACAAGCTAGGAGCCACATAACCACAGGGCAAGTGGATCAATGCAAGTGTCACCACAAAGGTGACAGCAGGAATGGATCTGGCCATCTCGACAAGAGTCACTGTCAGCATGGTTTTAGGTGATGAGGAAACTGTACCCTGACTCAAGACCATGACTTCAGAACCTGTAAACCGCTCTTGATAGAAAGCATAAGTTCTATTAGGTAGAACTTGAGTGTACAATAAAGAGATTTCACCCTTTATAGTTGTACCTCACTTATGTTTTTCAACATTATACAAAGCTTACCTTAAATTTAACCAAATTCTGTATGGAACAGACTGCTTCTAGATATGTGGCTTATTACACTTGCCATACATAGAATCATAGAATTGTTAGGGTTGGAAGGGACCTTCAAGATCATCTAGTCCCAACCCCCCTGCCATGGGCAGGGACACCTCCCACTAGAACAGGCTGCTCAAAGCCCCATCCAGCCTGGCCTTAAACACTTCCAGGGATGGGGCTTCCACCACCTCTCTGGGCAACCTGTTCCAGTGTCTCACCACCCTCATGGTGAAGAACTTCTTCCTAACATCCAGTCTGAATCGTCCCATCTCTAGTTTTAATCCATTCCCTCTAGTCCTACCATTACCCAACATCCTAAAAGTCCCTCACCAGCTTTCTTGTAGGCCTCCTGAAGATACTGGTAGGCCACTATAAGGTCTCCTTGGAGCCTTCTTTTCTCCAGACTGAACAACCCCAACTCTCTCAGTCTGTCCTCATAGGAGAGGTGCTCCAGCCCTCTGATCATCCTCGTGGCCCTTCTCTGCACACGTTCCAGCACATCCATATCTCTCTTGTAGTAGGGGCTCCAGAATTGGACGCAGTACTTCAGGTGGGGTCTCATGACAGTGGCGTAGAGGGGGAGAATCACCTCCCTCTACCTGCTGGCCACGCTTCTCCTGATGCAGCCCAGGGTATGATTGGCTTTCTGGGCTGCTAGTGCACACTGATGGCTCATGTTGAGCCTCTCGTCCACCAGCACCCCCAAGTCCTCTTCTTCAGGGCTGCTCTCAGGCTAGTCACTGCCCAGCCTATATCAGTGCTTGGGATTGCCCCGACCCAGATGGAGGACCTTGCACTTGGTCTTGTTCAACTTCATACAGCACATGTAGAACTCAACACTCTAGTTTACAAGCAAATCTCCCTGAAGCAGCCCTGAAATAACCAAATTCTACTCATGTAGTGCTTATTTATGCTTGATAGAGTAACACAGATTAAATAACTTGAAGATATATAACCTATTAGTTGTATAACCTATTAGTTAAGTGCCTGGTTAATCCGAGCACAGAAGCTCAGAAGGAGGAGTCAAACCCCTCCCCTTGCCCAATGACAACCTTCTTGACCTCAGGTGATCTTTCTTTACCACAGATGATCTTCATTACTATATATAAGCTGCAGTTCCTTTCACCAGGCAAACTGTCCCCATCTCTTCCTAGGTGCAATCATCTATCTCTGTCCCTCTCCGCTCACCCCAGCAGATGCCATCCCCATTTCCCCATATTCTTTGCAGTCATGACAATGGTGTAAATTAAGCTCTGTACAGAGTGACTATTCCTTCACTCCTTCCAGGGAACAGTACCAGAAAAGAAGCAGCATCCCATAGGCATCCGATAATGCCAGTTTAAATTAATGAGGACAAAGCAAAGTTGACAAAGTTCAACTAAAACTAAGCCCATACGCAGAGTTTATCAGGAACATATTGCAGACAAGTAAAACTGGAGTCACAAAGAATTCTCTAAGCCTGAGCTTGCACGTTTCAGAATTGGTCTTTGTAGCCATTTAAGACAACAAAAAAGATTAAGACTCCTGACTAAATGCTCTATGCTTAGCATAGGTCCCAAACACTATAAATACTTTTTAAAGTTTTAATCACACGGAAACTTTTACAGTCGTAGTGTTAATACTAACCTCACCATGAGAATCACACTGTTCATACAATGAATTTGCTATCATGAAGAGGACAGAAAAAGCAATAAGGACAGGAAAAAACTGTGAAAAAAGGCCATCTTGAGCATTTAGGTTTTCTTATCATTGTTTTAGATGATGTCTAAACTAATGTAAGAAATTCTATTTTGAACAAATGACTTGTTGGCTGCTGTAATTCTCCAGTCTAATATGCAAGTAAGTTATTAGCTACTCCCCACTCCTCAAAAAAGATCAACAGCTTTATCATATACTAGGTAACTTTTAAATAGTAAAAATACACATACACCAACAGTGAATTTGATTTTGAACAATTTGTCTACTATAATAATTATCTTTTGTCTGGGAACTAAATCCTGATATTTATAAAGCTGCATATGAGATTAGAACTGTTAACTGCAGTTCCACATTACAAAAGCCAGCTTGTTTACTGAACTACTTGTTTATCATGATATCAAATAAGCAGTGGACTAAATTAGCTTTCTCCAGCAAATCATTTTCATGTGTGTTTTAAACCTGCCTTACACAAAATAAAATCTTACCTTTAGTAGTAGGACTGCCACAATGTATTCCACTTATGCTTTGGACAAAAATATGTTGCAATGCACTATATATGCAAATAAGCTTTGTTCTATCATGCAGCATCCGGCACTTGATATACAGTCAATTGCAGCAGCACCCAGTCTTTTTAGGGCCGATTTTCTTTGCACAGCAGATGTAAACAGCTCATTTTCCAGTAAATACACGTTTACATGGGTTGATTGTAAGTAAACAAAGCCAAACATCTGTTTAGTTATTAGTTTTGGTATCCATTTCTCTAACTTGCATCATCCCACTTAATTATCAACACCAAAGAAAGCTAGTAGAAGTAAGACACTTCAAGTTGATGCGGTTAGTACAAAAAAGGAAAATAACAGGGAACACTCAAAGCACTCTTCAAAGACCATCATGCAAGTATTGCAGAAAGTTAAGCCCATCACCCATTTTCTGTTTACCCTTGCAAGGACTTAATTAACACGTGCAGCAGTCTTTGCATAGCACCCATTTAATCCATGCCACCAAAATGGTAAACTTCGTAGTTACCAATCATTTGGATGGGGGTCAAAAGGGCTAATGCCTTAGATTGCTCTTAATCATAAGATATCCTCAGACAAACCTCCCCAGTCTTCATTCTGGCTCTACAAACACAAAAATCAAGCAGCAGTGAAAATGCAATACCAACTACTTCATTAAAAAAAAAACAACAAACTAAACAAAACACCAACAAAACAAAAACCCACAACACCCACCCAATTATTTATAGCTTATTTCCATTTAAAACACAAGTTAAACAATATTCTAAACTATATCCAAAAGCAAATTCAATTATTTCACTCAAATGTGTTACAGCTACTGTAATTCTTTAAGTTAACACAATTTTATTATGTCCTACTAGAAGTCCACTGCTAAGAAAGCAAACAACAGAAATGCATAAGTAAAAAACATCTGTTCAAAGACTCCAAGTAGATGCATTAAAAAACTTGATTTTTCATTTCTTAACAAGATAAAGGATATTAGTACATTAAAAGAGTAAGTTCTAGAGAGTTTAGAGTGCTTCACCTGTGCTTGAAGAAATATTAAAGATTGTTTTTTAAAATAGAACTTAAGATCAGTTGTTCATTATAACAGATTGAGAGCATAACAGAACAGGATGCTAACAAATTTACATATATTTAATTCAGTGACTAAGTTTCACACAGTATTATTACTAACATTGATATTAAAGTAAGACTTGTTCCATGAAGAGACACAGGAGTTTCATTCAACTTATCTACCTATCATCCCTGAAGTAATTTAAATAATTGAATTCAAGAGATATATAGTTGTATTTAGTATTATGTCATCATTGTTACTTGCTGAGCTGTATGCGAAAAGCCAGGAAAAGTCATTTTCATGTAGTAATGCTTGGTGCAAAAAGTAGAACATTTTCACTTTAATCCATCTGTTAATCAAACATACTTAGATTCCTCAAAGAATTGTGAACAAGTGAAATTGTGAAAGTCTCAGACTTTTTTTTTGCCTTTTAAAATCAAATTTTCAGCATAAGGTTTAAAATACATACACTTTTAATGCATCTTGATATCCGTCACCAGAACTACTACTGTTGCTAGACAGCTTGGCAACAAGAAACATAGCTTCTCCCTTAAAAATAATAAATAAAAGCCCCAAAACACATACAAGCAATGTGCCTGACATCTGTACAATACCCAGATAAGACCACTATGAAATGAGAATCTAAAACCCAAACACTATGGGTTACCTCCTGGGGGCATTCATATTCTTTTCACCTACTATTCCGTGGTGTTCTAAAACCATCTTCACAGGTAGTGAGAATTTCAGGAAAGGGTAGTAGCACTGCAACATGACACATCATCTCAGACATCACAGTAAAAATGGAATTTTCTCCTTGCTATCTCAAGGTTCAAACATTAACATTGCTCTTTTCAGCATTCTGCCAGATTCAGGGAACATGTTGTATTAAAATGCAGATTAATGTGCTCATTCAGAAAGAGCATCTAATTTTGAAGATAAGATACTCCTTACAGTCAAGCAGTCTTCTGCATTTGTTCATTGAATTTACTATGTTTGTTGACCAAAAGCACATGACTAAGCTCCCGAGAACCGTTACGGCATACGCAACAGTGCTAAAATTTTCATCGTATCACCCTGATGCAGTGCTTCTACAGACAGCAACAGAAGAATATCTCTGGAAAAAAGTCTATCAGATCAGTGTACAGATAATAAATATACCCTTAATAGAATGATAATCTATGAGTAGTTTGGTGTACCTTTAATATACCCTCAACAATTCTACAAGGATTGCTAGTATATCAATGAATAATCAACTTCGTAGGTAGTTTTGTGAAGTGGATGTTGTTGATTAGTATTAGAATTCACATCAGAACTAAATAGTTACCAGACAGCTAGGACTCCACTTATACTATTTTGTCTTACTTAATAATTGAAACTTCCTAATGATCCAGTTTGCAAAACTGACTGAATGTATACTTAATAGTTATACAGAAGACTCCTTCCTCACAACTTGTTGATTCTTAAGAACTTATAATCAGCATTTTGATTTCTTTAATAGAGTAAGATTACTCACATCTTACATGCATACACACTAAACAAAACAGTGCAGAAAAAGGAGAATATTATGGAGACAGATTTACTAAAATGGCATTTTAAAGTTCTGCACAAAAGCTGCTCAGGTGAAAAGCAGACTGCTTTCTATCATTTTCAATTCATAAAGCCAAGGATAGATTAAGATCTGACAACACTGGCACAGGCTGCCCAGAGAGGTGGTGGAGTCTCCTTCTCTGGAGACATTCCAAACCCGCCTGGACACGTTCCTGTGTAACCTGCTCTGGGTGACCCTGCTTTAGCAGGGGAGTTGGACTAAATGATCTCCAGAGGTCTCTTCCAACCCTACGATTCTGTGATTCTGTAACATGTTTCTGGAATGACAACTGAATTTCTAAAGCATTCAGCAATCACAGCCTGCCAATCTACGATAAATTCTAAGCATCATGACCATCCAGAAAAGCGAGAAACTTCACAAAGACCATTAAGATACTGAACTGTGTTTTTCAAAAAAAGAATCAAATGACTCACATACAGACCAGTAAAATATTTACGTTATCAGAAAAAAAAAAGCAGTCTGAGAATGGGAGGGGGGTGAAGTATGATACAATAACTTCCTGAATACCTAATGCCACTTTTTCAAGATGACTCCTATTGCTTTAAACAGAAGGGTGGGATTTGTTAAGTATTTGCAGGAAAGCCTACTCCACAGTACAAGGAGGACAGTTCAAAAGTACCTACTAAAAAAATGGAAACACCTTTGATATCCAGGTTTACAAACCTGTCTCCAACTACTAAGTTTACAACTACTTGTCTTTAGAGGTTTGTTCCGAAGAGAAGTGATGTTCCTATGATTCCTGACTATGTGTATACTTACAGTTCATACCATCTAAAGTCCATCTGAATTTATATTATGTGTTTGGGACCAGATGGATTACATCCAAGAGTGCTGAAAGAGTTGGCAGACATGCTCGCCAAGCCACTTTCCATGATCTACCTGAAGTCATGGCTAACTGGGGAGGTCCCAATGGACTGGAGGGTAGCAAATGTAGCACCCACCTACAAGAAAGGCAGAAAGGAGGATCCAGGAAACTACAAGCCTGTCAGTCTGACCTCGGTAGCAGGGAAGGTCATGGAGCAGATCATCTTGAGTGCCATTACAAGTCATATAATGGACAAGCAGGGGATCAGGCCTAGTCAGCATGGGTTTATGAAAGGCAGGTCCTGCCTGACGAACCTGATCTCCTTCTATGACAAGATGACCCGATTATTGGATGAGGGAAAGGCTGTGCACGTTGTCTACCTAGACTTTCGAAAAGCATTTGGCACTGTCTCCCATAGAATTCTCCTGGAAAAACTGGCGGCTCATGGCCTGGATGAGCGTACGATCTGCTGGATCAAGCACTGGCTGGATGGGCGGTCCCAAAGAGTGATGGTCAATGGAGTTAAATCCAGCTGGCAGCCGGTCACAAGTGGTGTCCCTCAGGGCTCAGTGTTGGGACCATTTCTGTTTAACATCTTTATTGATGTGATGATGTGATGACCTTGATAAGGACACAGAGTGTATCATCAGCAAGTTTGCAGATGACACGAAGCTAAGCGGGAGTGTTGATCTACATGAGGATAGGGAGGCTCTACAGAGAGACTTGGATAGATTGGACCGATGGGCCAATGCTAATGGAATGTGCTTCAACAAGGCCAAGTGCCGGGTCCTGCACTTGGGCCACAACAACCCCATGCATCGCTACAGGCTTGGGGAAGTGTGGCTGGAGAGCTGCCGGGCAGAAAAGGACCTGGGGGTTCTAACTGACAAGCAGCTAAACATGAGCCAGCAGTGTGCCCAGGTGCCCAAGAAGGCCAATGGCATCCTGGCTTGTATTAGAAATAGTGTGACCAGCAGAAGGAGGGAGGTGATTGTCCCCCTGTACTCAGCACTGGTGAGGCCACACCTTGAGTATTGTGTCCAGTTCTGGGCACTTCAATACGAGAGAGATATCGAGGTGCTGGAGCGAGTGCAGAGGAGGGCAACAAAGCTGGTGAAGGGCCTGGAGAATAAATCTTATGAGGAGCGATTGAAGGAGCTGGGACTGTTTAGTTTGAGGAAGAGGAGGCTGAGGGGAGACCTCATCACTCTCTTGAAAGGACACTGTAGAGAGGTTGGTGCTGGTCTCTTCTCACAGGTAATTAGTGATAGAACAAGAGGGAACGGGTTCAAGCTGCAGCAGGGTAGGTTTAGGCTGGACATTAGGAAAAAATTCTTCACAGAAAGAGTGGTTAGACACTGGAATAGGCTGCCCAGGGAGGTGGTGGACTCACCATCCCTGAATGTGTTTAAGAGTCTTTTAGATGTGGTGTTAAGGGATATGGTGTAAGGGAGAACTTCATAGAGTGGAGTTGATGGTTGGACTCGATGATCCCAAGGGTCTTTTCCAACCTAAATGATTCTAGGATTCTATGATTTATGAATCCATGATGACTTCTTAAAAAACTGTTGGCAGGTTTTATCAGTGATTTTCTAAACTCAATAGCCTATAGTACAGTCAATGACAAGCAAGACAGGCATAAACATATATATATATATGTTTTTTCAGGAATGCAGTTCTAAAGATTTTAAGTCACTTCTTACTTGAACAGAATGCTGCAAAGAGCAAAGTAATTAACAAAAACATATACAAAAAATAGATGATAGCATGACAAGCCTTGGAACTTTAACTGACATGTTTGGAAATAACACACTTGCACAGTTCCGCACAATCAAGCACTTCGTAACATTAGTATCTCCTTGCTCTCCATCCTGCGAACACTGAATTTAAGAATCAGCGTAGTTTGTATGACCACAAGAATAACCCATATCATAACTGAACAACAAGTAAGCAAATTTTCCTAAGACAAGGTGCAAATAAATTTTTCCAAAGTGAAGCATATTATATATACAATGTTATAGAGCACAACTGTAGTTAAGCATGTATGCAAGACTTACTTCATTCAAAAAATAACCATTTTCAATGTGCATCAACTGTTCAGTTGATGTGGGAAAATTAACACAAAAGCAACTGACCTCTTCACTTAGGCCCAGCATGCTTTATGTTGGTTTTGAGTAATATTTTTTGTGACAACTATGCCAGCCTTTAACAACAAGCAATTCAACTTTTTATTCCTAAGACTTGGGGGAAAAACCTACCTCTCACATTTAAACTATCTTACAAAAAGTAATTTCCAGACACAGGCATTTCCTCACCTACTACTTCAAAAGCACCTACATTTTGAAGAGCACAATTGAGAAACATATAACAGCTCAAAAAGAAAGTAATTATGTTGAATGTACATTCACAAATTGGACTTATTTATGCTGCTTATATAGACTTTACCTATCACATAAAACGAGAAATAGTTCCATTCCAGGTTCTTAAATAACATCTAGAACCAACACCATAAACAAGCTCACTTTATTTTCGATCAACGTATCAGAGTCAATACCTTCAATATAAATGGACAAGGCTTACACTTCACACTTAAACCAAAAGATCAAACAATCCAACTGCATTATAACCCCTTTCCTGCTACATATCCGACATCCTTCAGGGACTGAAGTCTGAAATTAATTTTACAAAACTGTCAGCTACCAAAATACTACCACAACTTACTGTATCTTCTACAAATTGTGAGGGATTCCCAATCCACAAAAATCCATAGCCATTTCCTAATCCGTAAGTAATGAACTAACAACATTGCCCTTTCTCATTCATGGTAACTCTTATAGCTCCCCACACATACCTTCTACACTGTAATTACACATCATTATCTGTGCATAAGATCAAGCACATACATGTCTTAAGAACTGCAGTCTTAAACTGACTGACCAACATGACTACTTGAAACCAAGCCAGAAGTTACACATGAAGAACAGACTGCAATCAAAGCAGTCAGATCTCCATCATAATAAAGACCTCGTTATTCATTCGTTTCACATTGAGAGAAATACAGGTATAGCCAAGGCAAATAATGTCGCTGCCAACTTAGGAAGTCAGTCTATTTCAGCAGTCTATGTTTAAGAGCTAACACTAAGTGAAGACTGGATTAATTGCATTAATTATGGTTAAGTTTCTCAGGGGACTAGTAAGAAACAGGTTGTTACAAAGGCTGCTTCCTAAACCAGACAGAAAACCTTATACTCACACCTACTCCAGGCTTCAGTATCAGGGATCTGTCATTGCTAACACTGACATTCCTTTATTTTGTCGTATCTCAAGGATAACCTAATACCATCTCTCCATTACTATGCACACCTTCAAATCTACAGTTTCCAATTAGCATATTTCATCTCCAAGAAAACAAATTTTCATGGCATATATTGGAAACTCACCAAATTTTCTTTTCCAAAGATACTCATTCTAAAATGAAAAGCTTAGGTCTACATAGCAACCCTAAGCATCTAGCACAAGTCAGCTGACATTAACAATTTAAGCACCCTTCTGGATACAGGATGAAGCGAGGACTTGAAATAGCAAAGGAAATAAGGTTAACTGATAGCGTAACTATTATTTTGCATGTAGAAGGACTAGTAGATACTACCTGAGGACAAACTGGAAGAGCCTAAGAAAAAACATTCACATAGCTTTTAAATTTTTGATCATTACTAAAATAGTGATGGAAACAAGTGCAATTTGTCAATAGATCCACTGGCCTTTTTGTTGAGATATCGCTTCCAAAAAAATATATTTTAAAATGTTTTAAATGTTCTGCAATGAACTACTAAAAGAATACATACACACCCTACAAAAGAACAGTGGTGGACAAAATGGGGATAATTTGTGAAATACTTTTATAAAAATTACACAGGTTGAATAACAAAAAGAATTTCCACTCAAAGGCAAAATTTAGGAACTTTTTTCTACTTCAAATGAAGATGAGCAAGTCTGTATAGTTTTGCTTTTAAATATATACATAACTGCCTGGTTTAGATGTGAGAATTATCAGCTCCTTGATTTTAGTAACAGTGAATGCCCATGAACTTCCAAGCACCACACTGAATTACTTGGACCATCACATAAAACCACAACAACTAAACTTTTAACTGAAAAAAATCAGATACGCTCTTTTCCATAGAATGTATTTTGTTGCCAGTTTCATGCGTTAAAAAAAATTACGTGTCATGAGATCATGCACAGGATTATCTTTTAGCTGTTCCACACACGTATGTAACTCATGCAACAACATATTGCATCTGCTAATTTTCTTCTTGCAGTGTAATTGAGTTGTTCCCACAAACAAAAAAGCCACCTTTTCAGAAATGCATGCCTTTGTAATCACTAGTTAAGTATTTAAAATTTCTATAGCAAACAAGACATAAAATTATCAAACAAGACACATGACAGCATTCTTTTGAACAGAAGTATTTCTAGCAATAGATTTACAATGAAGCATGGAAGCACTGTAATAATTAGGTTTTACTACCATTCGTATGGATAACACAGTATTGAGAACTGACTATTGGTAAGTTATCAGGTGGTAATAAATGGGGGCGAATAGGGAATGAATATATGAACTGAGCACATTATTGAAGAGCTAAGAAGAAAGTGAAAGTGAACAAGGCTTAAAAAGTTAGTATGTCCGTCACAAGAACTCTCGCAGTTAGCAAGTGGACTGCACAGCTCCAAGAGCTTAATGACAAACTGAAGTAGGTGCTCGGAAACAGAAGCACGTCCTGGAAAACTGCCACAGACAATACAAGTAGGCAAGGCTCTTAAGAACTAATTCACTATTCAGCAATTTATGCCTCTGCATATTTTTTTTTAAACATCACACAAATAGCCACTTAATGTATTTGTAATGATTTTCCTTTGTGTAAGTATTCTGTACAGCTTTTAATCTTTATGGTGCTTCATACATTAATGTACGTAGCGTTACTAATTAATAATGCTGTGTATTCAACACCGATTAATAATTTTTAAATTAGGCAATATGAGTATTCAGGGCCAAATAAAAGTCCTTTTGTTGCACATAATTAGAATCTGACAGGGTCAAAACACAAATACACAACCACCCTGCTAGAAATAGTTTGCTTTTGGAATCAAACCACATTTCATTCTGGTAGCTTTGAAATATTCTGGGACGCAGAAATTAACTGAAAGTACAAAAATTCTCCAGTTGTGACAAACTTATTTTAACAAACCTCTTCAAAGTCAACATGCACATAGCAGCAGTTGATACAAAAACAAACCTCTGCAGAAAGAGTCCAACTTTACTGGAAACCCAATTTAAATATGAACTCAAACTTTTACAGGTTTTGTAACTAAAAATCAGATATATAGAGTAGTTTTATACTTGATCAACAGACAGTATAATATAACTAAGAATGAAAAACATAACAATCAAACATAAGACTTCAGTGGTGCTTTGATAAACTGTTACACTGCAATTTAATCAGAAAAGATTTAATAAACCTTGACAGAACAGAGAATCTCATAGAGATGAGGAAAGGAAGGGCAATCCGAGTAAGGCTATAAGGGCAAGGGAAGAGTCTCCCATTGAAAAAGATGTACTTCCTTTTGCATAAAATGTTTAACTTGAAATTATATTAAGTGTAAAACGAGAATGCTAGTTGTTTGCATAGGAAAATGAGTAATTAATTCCTAGAGGTAGAATGCATTTTTCTTTAGGAGAGCTCTAAGAAAATGCTGAAAATAAAATTCCAAACCAGTGAGAATGAGGAAAAAATACAGTAATTCTATTTTATGTATAGTTAACTGTGCATTTGTAGGAGACAAACTGGAAGAGATAACTAATCCATTACATCTGTTTTCATACAAAGAAGAGCAAAAGGTTTTAAGAGAATAAATGGATTATTTCCCCCCCCTCTTTGTAAACTTCAACAGGACTTCTGGTTAAGATAATTCCTTCAAAGAGTAAAGACGAACTCAACGAAAACTGCATCAGAACACAAGCGGTAAATAAGTGCATGTATTTCCTTCCTAGAAAAATAGGGTAGCAAATCTGTGTGTAATGGCTGACCTTGTTCATGACACTAACTAGCTGTTGATAGACAAGAACTTTAATGTGTTGTGGATTTGCCTGTACTCTGAAAGGATTACAAACACAACTACTAGGGTAAAGAACATTATGTGTTTCCCCATCCTATTAATATCACGTTCAACAAAAAAAGCATACCAATTGGAACACAGAATGCTTATATGAAAATTAAGTAATTAACTCGCAGGACAAAATAACAAATTGAAGGTTCACATGAGGGGAAAAAAAAACAGAGGAGCTTACATTTCTATAGAACCTTACTGGTGAACCTCAGTACATTTAAAAAAAATAAAGTTCATAATCCCTGTTAAACTGTATGTACCACTGTTCCCTGTTCCGCTGTATGTTCCCTATTAAACTGTAAGTTCCACACAAGACTGATGATTCCCCCAGCATATCAGAATCTTGTGACTTCCATTTAGACATTCAAGGACCTTAACACTGACCTCAAGACTACAGCAATTAAGTAAAAAAAAGAAAAAACAAACAAAAAACGGACAAAACCAAACAACAACACAGCATAAGAGGGAGAAACGTGGGGACCATTTTATATACCATTGAACCCCTTTCCATCAAACGTTTTCCAAAGAAAAATGGTAGACATGCAACGTCTGTCTTTCTTCAAGGTTAGTAACGAACAACAAAAGCATTCAAAGTGAAGAAACAAGTGTTCTTATATTTTATTCAGTATGTTTCTATGGCACTACTATTACCGCTTTGTCAACTTAAAAGACAGAAATGTGCCAGAATAAGCAACCTATAGCAGAAAGGCAGGTCTTTAGAATAAGAACTATACCTGAATGTGTCTCAAAGAAGAGAGTCTAGCTTCTGGATTTCAGCAATGAAACAGTAAAGAAGTGAACATGCATCAGGTACAACAAAATACTAATGGTTGATTAATAAAAAGAAGAAATGAAAGACACATGAACGAAGCTAAGTTAAAGCAGCATGAACTATAATTATCTAGGTATACACATAAGACAACCACTTGCATTTCTAGCAAAACGTAAAATCACAGTAGGTTACAATATACACATGCCAAACAAAATGAAAAGAGCAGATAACATCGCCATATTGCACAATTAGGAAAACTAACTAGAAACTACATGCTAAGCATGCAAAAAGCATCTTCTACAAGTTTAGAGATACAGAAGCTTTTTCTAGTCACAGCCTAACATGCTGCTACTTAGGCCATAGAAGTTGAATTTGCTTACCTCCTGTAAAAGATCTGCCTGTTCAATGGCTTTGAGAACGTTTTTCTTGGAAGTCTCCTGAACCTCCCCTCCTAAAAGGAACTCATCCAGAATGAAATAGGCTTTTTCGAAATTGAAGATGATATCAAGTTCACATACCTAAAAGGAACATCAAGCATTATTACAAAATGAGACAATCCTATCTATTGAAGTACATTG
Source organism: Chroicocephalus ridibundus (assembly GCF_963924245.1). Classification (NCBI taxonomy): domain Eukaryota; kingdom Metazoa; phylum Chordata; class Aves; order Charadriiformes; family Laridae; genus Chroicocephalus; species Chroicocephalus ridibundus. Next base: position 85,819,979 of record NC_086284.1, read on the forward strand.
CCTCACAAAACTTAATTTGTTCACAGCTTCACCAAACTTCACCAAATCAAGATGTTGGACTCACACTAAAACCTTTTAAGTGGGGCAACAAGAAAAAGAAAAAAAAGAAAAGAAAATCAGTCCTTTGAGAAAAAAATGAATGAAAAATCTTTTCTTTGCTTGAGTTAAAAACAGTTATAGAAAGCTCTTTGACAAGCATTTTCATTGTTAAAAAGGGTTCATTTCACAGCTGTCAATCTGACGTGGCTCTTCATGAGGCAAGAGAATATCCCTAATTAAAGTTCTCTTCTTGCCTGCAATATCCAAGGGCAGATCATGCAATCTTACAGAAAAATTTGAAAACACAATCTCAAATTTCTTATTTGTCCTGTGTATTTCCTAGTCAGAAGGACTAGGAAACCAGAAGGATGAGCAGCAGTTTTTCTAAAAGTGCTTATGTACAGTTGTTTGTGTTTGCTATCTGGGTAAACAGATGTCTGCCTTTTCTTTCCTTACCCCTCCTAATAGTTAACAACCAACTGCCTCTTTCGTAGGCAGATATAAAAAGGGCTCACACACTAGAGCAGTGCCAGGGAGAAGAAAGCTGGGTGCCTAGACAGCAAGCTAAGGATAAGATTTTATCTGACCTCAGCTGAGACTACTACAAAATGAAATAAATACAGGCAATTAACACCAGATTAATAGCAGTTCTTCTCCCAAATTAGTAATTTAATTTTGCATTTTAACATTTATATAGACAACTATTAGTTTAGTTTGGCCAAGCAAGCAACATAAAATGTGTTACATACACCTTTTCAACAGCTAATTGATGATGTTTTTTAAAAGTGCTGCAGGCATAAAACAAAATGACATAATGTAAAGAGACTGTGAATCTATAAAAATTAAAAACTAATTACTAACTTACACTGCCAAAATACTTGTCAAGAAGTTCTACATAGCGATGAATTATTTCCAGAGTTATTAGTTCATTGTCCTGATCTTCAATAGCACAGCAGAAATAGAGGCTTGCGTATCTGTAACAACAATATAATCCTGGCGTTAGCAGAAGAACACAAGCAAAGTGAATGCACTTGAGATATATTACCTTCTCAGCAGTCTTTCATACTCAAGTTTACCACACTGTTACTCTAAATCAACAACCACGCAAGTTCTACCAAAGAATGGCTGAAAGACCAGCAGACATATGCGTATACAAAAGGGATCTGCCTCCTTGAGTCAAGCAAGACTTCAGTCTTTACCATCCTTTTGATGATGGAATTCAATTAGCCTAAAAAGTGGCCGGAAAAGGAAATGTATTTGATTTTTTGGCCTTCTGGCAGAGTTCTGAGGCAAGATATTGTCTCTACTATCTGTAACATCCAAACACTGGTATACTAATCAACAGATTCAATCTTAGATTTGTATCACACAAGCTACCACACAGAGATAATAAAAACTATAGAAAATGCCTTGGGAAAGATAAATGGATTTGTCTTTACAGAGAATTTAACAAATGCCAACTTCAAACTGTCGGAGTCGCAACAAATTGCAAACTCCAAAACTAACAGTAATGTCATATACCCCAATTGCTATTAAGTCAACAACTCAATCACTACCAACTGTTCTGGCAGCAGACTAATGAGAGGCCATCAGCTAATTTCTAGCAATGCACTTCCACCCTGGAAGATAAGATATGATCTTTACTTCAGATATAATCTTGAGTTCCACTTTAACAAAACGACCGTCCAGTTCTATTGTGTGCTACCATATGCTTGTTCAAGTCATGTTTAAAAAAGATGATGCAAAACAAAACAGGAATGAAGGCTGAAAAAAACATTTAGTCTTTTCTAAAGTGCCAAAACCATATGCCATACAGACACACATGGCACAAATGAGATTTCAAATAACACCTGTTGTAACTGACAGTTTACATGAACCAGAAACAGCTTTTTTTTGCCTGTTTAGAGAGGACAACTGGCCACATTAAGAACTCTTTGAGTAGCCAGCCCTATTTAAAAAGAAATCATTCAAATGTGAATGCCAAGTTTAAGATGGGTATTTTTTTACGATACACAGAAACACATAAACCCTTTTAAAGGTTACACGTATTTTATCAGCTGGGACTTCATACGTCCCCAAAGAAATAGTCAGGGATTTTGGCTAGAAGTCCTGCAAAAAACCTTGTATTTTGTAGTATGTTCAAATTTGTCTCCCAGACACTTCATGTCATCATTTATGACATGAAAGTCCCCTCACACTCTGCTCTAGCTGAGTCAAATTGCTATGGGTTCATCATGAACAACTGATCAGAACAGCTTGTATTCAGAAGTTTTAAACTATAATAAAAAAAAAATATTGCCTACAACTTATTTCCATACTAACATAAAACGTGATGGGGGAGAAAGAGAGGAAGACACCTCCATTGAAGCACTTAACACTTTAATTCCCTTGCTCTTGCATCTCTTCACCATCATGATTAGTCAGTTCATCAGAAGTTCTATATAAGCACAGTTCTTTTGATTTTACACTGCTGTGTTTGTGCCTCACCAATTCAAGGACATTTACAGTCATTGTAGTAGCTCGCAAGATTCAAACTGTATAAGGTGTCTTTTAGACAAAGCTACTTTTATTTCCAATAAGTATTGGAAAGCGATACTATAAAGAAAAAAACATTTTCACACCTAATGAGGAATTTATAAGTCGAACTCCATGTTATTGTATTTCATTGTAGAAAAAAAAAAAGAGCTTTGGCACATTACTTGACATTTACACTAGTTATCAGCACTCAGGCCAAATCCATCTAAACAAAGCTTTCTTCAGCCAGAAAAGGAAGGTCAAAGAAGGTGCAGCCCCCCTGATGAACAGGACTGGCAAACTGGTAACAAAGGACAAGGAGGAGGCTGAGGTACTGAACAACTTTTTGCCAGTCTTCACTGTCAGCCTCTCTTCTCACACCTCTTGAGTGGATGGACCGCAAAGCAGGGACTGGGGGAGAAAAGACCCTCCCACTGTAAGAGAAAATCAGGTCCTGATCATGTCCACCTAAGGAACCTGAACATACAGAAATCTATGGCACCTCATTAGATGCATCCCAGAGTCCTGAGGGAATGGGCTGATGTAGTTGCCAAGCCACTCTCCATGATATTTGAAGTCACTGCAGTAGGTGAAGAAGTACCCAGTGACCAGAAAAAGGGAAACGTTGCACGCATTTTTAAAAACAGCAGAAAGGAGGACCCTGTGAACTAATGACCTGTCAGCCTCATCTCTGTGCCTGGAAATATCATGGAACAGATCCTCCTGGAAGCTATGCTAAGGCATATGGAGGACAGGGAGGTGACTCAAAACAGCCAGCATGGCTTCACCAAGGGCAAGTCCCACCTGACCAACCTAGTAGGCTGCTATGATGCAGTTACTACATCAGCGGACAAGGGAAGAGCTCCAGATGTCATCTGTCTGGACTTCTGTAAGGCCTTTGACACAGTCCCCCCACAACATCCTTCTAAGTTGGAGAGATATGGATTTGATGTGTGGACTGTTCAGTGGATGAGGAATTGGTTGGATGGTCGCATCCAGAGGGTAGTGGTCAACTGCTCAGTGTCCACATGGAGACTGGTGACAAGTGTGTCCCTCACAAGTCTGTATTGGGACCAGTGCTGTTTCATATCTTCATAGTGACATAGACAGTGGGATTGAGTGCACCCTCAGCAAGTTTGCAGATGCCACCAAGCTGAGCAGTGCGGCTGACACACCTGACAGGATGCTATCCAGAGGGAACTGGACGAGCTCAAGAAGTAGGGAAGTAGGCCCATGTGAACCTCATGAGGTTCAACAAGGCCAAGTTCAAGGTCCTGCATCTCCATCAGAATAACCCCCAGTATCAACACAGGCTGGGGGATGAAGGGATTGAGAGCAGCCCTGCTGAGAAGGACTTGGGGATACTGGTGGATGAAAACATGGAGATGAGCTGACAGTGTACGCTCACAGCCCAGAAGGCCATCCATATCCAGGGCCACATCAAAAGAAGTGGGGGCCAGCAGGTCAAAGGAGGTGATTCTGCCCCTCTACTCTGCTTTGGTGAGACCCCACCTGGAGTACTGCATCCAACTTTGGAGTCCCCAACATAAGAAGGACATGGACCTGTTGTAACGGGTCCAGAGGAGGGCCACGGAAATGATCACAGGGCTGGAGCACCTCTCCTATGAGGACAGGCTGAGGGAGTTGGGGTTGTTCAGCCTGGAGAAGAGAAGGCTCCAGGAAGACCTTATAACAGCCTTCCAGTACTACAAAGAGGGCTTATAAAATGGGGACAAACTTTTTAGCAGGGCCTGTTGAGATAGGATGAGGGGTAATGGCTTTAAACTAAAAGAAGATAGATTTAGACTAGATATAAGAAGAAATTTTTTTTACAATGAGGGTGGTGAAACACTGTCACGGGTTGCCCAGAGAGGTGGTAGATGCCCCATCCCTGGAAACATTCAAGGTCAGGTTGGACGGGGCTCTGAGCAACATGATCTAGTTGAAGATGTCCCTGCTCATTGCAGGGGGGTTTGGACTAGATGACCTTTAAAGCTCCCTTCCAACCCAAACTATTATGTGATTCATATTCAGATGAGCAGCACTGATTATGATGAAGTGTGGTTAAGCTGTTCCCTTACAGTGCTTAAACACAAGTTGAATCACATACCAGCAGGCCTTATTCAAATCAAATTTGACTCAAATATTTGAAATTTATCCACATAGGACATTCCTTTTGTGCCTCCCTATTACTGAAGAGTCTCTTTTGATGCACACAACTATTTTATGCAAATACCCCAAAAAAAGAGGGGGGAAGAGAGGGGCAGAAGGGAAGGAGAGGGAGACTACCTAACATGAAATACCTTCCTGGAAAGTGGTCATTTAAAAGAAAATATACTTTCGAAAGACTTTATTTGGCAGCTAATGAGTAGACTACACATTCAAGTTCTGCCAACTGCAGTGTTGGAGAAAGAATATCAAGAAACAAAAACTATTCAGTGGGCTTAACACAAAATGGAGGCCTGGCTATCTATCATTATATGCAAAGAATATTTTTCAAAGCATTTTTTAAGTAGCAACCATGACTAACGGATCACTAATCAATAAAAGAAAACAAATGCAGATTCAATAAGCCTACATGGCAAATAGCAGAAAAGTATACACAAGTCAGCCATCACTGCAAAGGTCATGAGCATACTACAAAGGTATACCTTTCTTCAGACCCAATTTCTCAAACGAAATAGTTTATACTATTTTTTTTTTCCTCTGCAGGCCAGGGCTTCAGAAAAAAGTGTCCACATATAGCCTACAGTAAATAAACCAGAGGTTTTGCCAAGTGTAGAAGCCTACATGGAGAATGTCCATACAAAGACAAGTAGATTACTGTACTGTTTTCCGCTCTGCAGAAGCACTTTTTTCCTAATGACCCTGACAGAAACCTGTCTTTCATATATACCCAATGAAAAGGCAAATCCTGTATGTATGTAAAGTATGCCACATCGCACAGAAGCAAATGTAGTGAAGTCTGGAAGAAACATTCTGCTCTATTTATTCCTACTGCAATGGGGACGGGGGGGGGCGCAATTCTCAGTAGGCATTAGTAACAGAACCTTCAGCCCCAAACCAGCTGCTTATACTCATTTAGGGAAATACTTTATGATAAACATCCTCCACTCGCCAGAAAGGGGGCCAAAACAGTTTAGAAAAATCACTTAAGAACATAACATGGAATAAAAGAACAAAAGGGAAACACAGGAGGTATACATACTCATACAAATCCCTGCCTTCAGATAGATAACCTTAGGGTTTTTTTGTGGAAGGAAAGAGAAATTCACGAACCTGCCCCCAACAGTTGCACTAGTTCAGTAGTGGGAAGCCTCACAACTGGCAGACAATGCTTCAGCAGAGTTCTCTGCTACTACTCTGCTCACAGCCAGGTTCAGTAATTCTGCTGGGGGATCAGGTTGCTGTGGGCAGAGCATAACCTGCAAATCCTACCAGTTCAGCGGTATTCTCCTTCTAGATGAGAGAACAACTGCTTGAAATCATCCATGGAAGTTTGTCACCACAAGCTGCAAGTCCTAAGACTGTCAGCATCCAAGTCACATTGTATGTAAATTCTAACGGCAGAAATTTAAAGCCTACAGGCTTTGGCAAGAGCAGAGCTGAACTGCAAATAACAACCAAGCTGCCTTTAAAAGGCAGAAAGGTGCTTAAGGGAGCCCAAGAATCTGGAATTTGGTGATAGTTTACCATAGCTGACCCAGTGACATCTGGGACTACTGCAAGTAGCCCAAGGACTACTGCTTGGCAAAAGATCTTTTTTTTCCCCCTCTTCCAAAAAACTTACACATTTCTTTAATAAAACCGTAAGTTCTGAGACTCTAGGACAGGCAGATCCATCACTGTTCAGTCAAAGATACCGAAATCAACAACAATAACACTACCCAAGATAAGCATTTTCTTTTACAGTTTCTTGTTTCAGCAAGGCTACTTCCCCCCAGTAGTTTTAGAAATGAACAAAAGCTTGGTACTGTTAATTCTCTATGAAAACACTGCTGCTTCTTAGTGCTGGAGGTCCTCCTTGTGCCGCATGAACTCAAATCCTGTACAAAGAGGACTTGATCACGTTAAAATAACCAAATCCAAGTACTTAATTTACTATAATCATTGCATTCAGTCAGTTTTACAGAGCCACCTAATCAACACCACAGTAACATTTTTAACAAATAAAACTAGCAGTTAAGATCTACATAAAGATAGGGACGTCAACTAACAGGCACATACCACTAGCCACATGACTGCATCTTAGGTTCAAAATACTTTGAGCTAAGAGGCACACCACTTGCAGAATGATCTCTTTCACTGTTTCTTTCAATGGGGGAGGGCAAAAATAAAGTTTAAAAACTTATTTTTCCATAAGTCTTTAGCTTAACCTATGATTATGGTTACTTTATGTTAAATTAAAAGATGATTGTCACAACATTAAGGGCAGTACAAGCTATGACAGTTTTATAACTTCATACTGCAAACACAGTTCCAAATTGACATATAAAAACAAAGCCACAATCCTTAATCAAATTACCAGTCAAAATAACCAAGTCCCACGATCTCAGTTAACCAAATGCTAACAAAGTAAAATTTACATAAAAATCAGTTATTCTGCAATTTCTTGTTTTGATCGCAATATACCACACAAGGAAAATAACTAATACCGTCAGAAGCTAAAATAGTGAACAGTTAAGATCTTCAAAGAGAAAAAAGAGGAAAAAAAAAATCACATTCTACCTTAAGTTTTATTTTTTAGTAATATTAGAAGTGTTAACATTTAACACATTTCCCTGTCACAAAGGGAAAGCTGCATGAACTTCTATCCTATATGCTCCAATATCACTCCAGTTAGTTTTTAAAATGACAAAATATGAAGAGCGATCACTAATTGTGTTTGCTAAGTTTCTAATCAGCTGTCTGCAAGATGATTCCTACTCTATTTTCATAAAGTGCAATTGTTGTTAGCTTCCCATACTTGAATTTCTTCTTTTTTTTCCTCAGCAAGTCACTTCAAATCTCTATTTGTCTCTTGAAGTTAGAAACTCAAATAATTTTTCAATCTTCTGGTGTCTACCATCCTGAAAAACTCTTCCAAACCAGCCACAGAATACATACATCCCAATTCATGAAATTCTCATGTCAAAAGCAGGGCACCTGTCCACCTAAGTTTTGTAGCACTAAAAAAAAACCAAAACAAAACAAAAACAAACAAAAAAACACCAAACAACTTAAGAAGGCAACAACTGACCCTATTTTGTAACCATTATCGATGCTACATGTATGAAACCAAAGAAAATAAAAGTTAGTCACACACCTTCAAGATGGATTTTAAAACACCTAGTTCTAGAAAAATGCGTCATTCAGAAAACGTCCTATAAGGATGAAATGCTACAGAGCTAAGGAGGCTAATCAAAATAATCCAGCTTTCTTGATAAATGTTAAGTATCAGAAGGCAGCAAAAGCTACTGGCTTGCCAGTTTTGCATTTGAGTTCATTCTGTTCTTGCAAAAAGGTACATCAATGAAACCCTTGAGTATACTTCTAATAATGCCAACCATTCTTTGAGTCACAATATGTAGGTCAATTCTCTCTTACAAATTGACAGTAAATACACTCTAAAAACAAGAATAGCACATCAATTTCAGCAATCTAAGACTTATAATAGCAATACACACACAACGCGTATGCGCTATGTATATACTTTTATAGCTTAAATTGGAAAACAATTGCACCAGGAGTTTTGAGAGTCTTCCCAATAATAGATAAGACAAGAAGATATCTTAGTAGAGATGCTCAAGAGCCTTCTGTCTGCTAGCAATTGGGAGCACTTTTTGCAATTTCACAAACCCCACAAGGTTGCTGCAGGTGCGTTGCTCTTTTAGACACCCACCTTTCAGGAAGTATTAAGACTTTGACTATTATGGTTGTCTTCTTGGGATTATCTACTTTTGACCCACCATCTCTCTTCTCAAAGTTGGTACTCATCAACTTTAATTATGGTGTCATGATTGGTTCCATGGATGGAACAACCTAAAAGCTGTTATTGTCATCAGATGCAGGAATGTAAACTATCACCTCTTATACCCAGTCCTTCTGGTGATGTTTTTAGCCTTATGAAACTTGCCAAAAAAGCAAAAGTAAAACAGGAACTGAGATGTTCATTAGCTTGATACAAGCTTATCTTCAGCAAGATGTCATAGGCCAACTGTGTCAGATTGGTTTGCAGACACTGAAATAAGCTACCGCAGTCAGCTGTGCACATCAGCAGTCTAGCAGATGGACTGCAGTCTACATCCAGCCCCAAATGGTCTAGATGCATCTCCCAGCAAACTTCTTCATTCTCCTTGACCACAGGACCCACAGCACACTACTGAGATGAGCAAACACCACAACTTTCAGCAATTCAAACAGTCATACTCAAATTTCCACCAGTTCCCTAGACACAAAAGAACATGACAAGTAGTTGTTAACAATAATAAATAGATTGGGGGGGGGGCAGATGCATGGAATCAACCAACCACCAGAACAGCTACTGCTGTCCATGACAGGGCAAGGAAGTGAACAGACTGGCCTACTCATGATTAATTTTTCTGATCTAGTTCCCCCAAAAGCCCAGCTAAAAGAGCATTTGCAGGCAGTATTGCTTAAGGGAGCACACAAAGCATTTCAGCAAGTTTGTCTACAGCTACTTACAGTAAGTTTTGTGAGGAAACTGAGAGGCAGAAGTAAAATTGGGTACACTTTTCTTAAGCGCAGCCTTACGCTTTGTTCCTCCTCTTTCCTTCTCCTTGTGTTAAAGAACTACATGCATTAGATAGACTGGTAACATTTATGTGCACAATGTTACATGCACTGATGTATATATGAAACCAGGACTTAAAACTTACCTAAACGTTTTTGATTCTACCCATTTGGTACAATGGAAAAGAGTTACAAACTTAATTTCAGCTCGTTCTCTCTGTCCTACCTACAGAGAGGATACAATATTTACTACAGGGCACAAATTATTTAACATCTCAAAGAGAAAATAAGAATGCATAAACGTTCTGAAGTTTATAACTAACTAGGGAAGGGAGATAACTCCAGGTTTCGTAGCACCAGCTTTAGCTGGAAGAGATGCAGCCTACCAAATCAGAATGAAGGTTACTGTTCTTCGCGGGGAAAATTATGTTCAGTGCTGTGTTGTAATACATTCTAAAGATCAGCACAAAGCTAAAAAATGCTTGCCAAATACTCCTAGAAAAGTTAGGGAACAACTGATAAATGAAATTATTGCACAGAAAATTATACAGTGCTTCCACAAAAAGAAAGCTAGTCATGATTTCTTCAATTAGGAGAAATGCCTTTTTGTATCCATAACAAAATAATAATAATTAATGAAATAAACAACAAAAAAACAAACTAGGCACTCTGAAAGGATTATTTCCTTATTTCTATCAGACTTTAAAAGCAAGTTGCATTTGCAGGTGATTTATGAAGTCACTTCCTGAGGTAACTGTTTAAAAAATTTAGGTTTTCTTTATCACCTATTAAATCTTACACACTTATTTGTACACATTTATGTACTGTGTGAATCTAAACAGAGAACCAAGAACCACCACTCCTTATGAAAGTAGAAGGAAACCTCATTTTTTTTTCTTCAGCGCATTTCTAAATGCATGAGTGATTTTCCACACATGAATGATTCCTACACTTGGTTATCAAATTAGATTCAAGGGAAAAGTCAGTCTTCTCCATAACCAGCAGAGGGAGGGAAGAAAAGAAAAAAAAAGAAAAAATCAACCTTCATTATTTTCTTGTTACTTATTACGCTGTTTGTGATGTATGGCAATTACAAGGTTAGTGAGACAGAACAACCTTTTGTAGACAATCTTCAGGTCTCTCCATTCCAGGAAGCTGCACATTTTCGGTTTGCGGGCTAATACTGTTTGAACAAGTTCCCTTGTGATTTTCTTCTTTTCTTTGTCAGATAATGGGACATACCACTTCTGGAGTCTCAGTTTCCCCTGGCGACTAAAAAGCAACATAAACTGCATCTGTTGAATTAGAAGGAGGAAAAGAAATAATTAATCTCAGTCTCTCAGTTCTAAAAAGATTTCTGTGAGGAAAACCAAACAGGAAGCACGACAGCCATCCAAAACCCTAACTAGATTATGTATTTCTATAGCAGTGGTGGATGTTACACAAGATTTGGAAGTACCAATAATACAAAGCATTCCACTGAACAAGGTCAGTCAAAGCAAAGATAATAGAAAGGGTGCACAAGTTTCAGTAACAGGTGTCAGAACCACCAGGTAGCGAGCAAATACACCCAAATTTCAGGCAAACCTTGTCCAGCACTGGTGTGGTTGCATTTGCGTTTGCTACAGAAAACGACCAAAAAAAACCACCACAGCCGCCTCGTCAAATACCCAAACTCATTTTCAATTCACCGGATTAGCGCCTTACAGCAGGAGCAATTTGCACTTAAGATCTTTCCGAAAAACCTCAGAATACTTTAAAAGGCATTAAATCTCCCAATGGAGAGTCCTACGCCATAGAAAAGCCTAGTCTTTTCTCACATTACACAAAAGGAGTAGAGATTAATCTTTAATAATTAATAATTAATTATTATTATAGTTATTATATATTTTATTATATATATATTATATATTATATATATATATATATATTATATATATATATATATATATATATATATATATTATATATATTTATATATATATATATATATATTATATATATATTATATATATAATTTATTATATTATTATATTATATTATATATATTATATTATATTATATTATAATATTATATATTAATTATATATAATAATTAATAATTAACCGTGCTTTCCCTGCGGTCCTATGTTCCAGGTCTCGCTTCCTCTAAAAGAGTGATGTTGCAATTATATTTTAAGAGGAACTTGTCGGCTGTTTTCCAGCAGCTGTAACATTAAAGGAAATGGCTTTTCTGGAGGTTTTTTTTTTTATCTTTTTGCTCAAAGTTGCGTTGGGCTGAGGAAGTTTCCCATGCAATATGACAGACGTGAAATACGATAAGAAAAGCCCAGCCTAGTCCCGGGTGACAAGTCCCACCAGCGCCAGCGCTGACAAGAGGCGGCGGCTCCGAAGCCCGGCGGTGCAGGGGCGCTCCCACCCCGCGGGCAGCCCTCCGAGCCCGCAGCCGCCCTCCCCTCCGGCCGGCACCGCCGCCACGACAACCCCCCTCCCGCCTCCCTCCCCGCCGTCCCCGAGCGGCCACCGCGGCTCCTCCCCAGGCGGGAGCGGTCGCGGACGACCCGAGGAGGCGCCGCCGGCCGGGCGGACAAGGGGCAGCCGCAGAGGTGGGGGGCCCGCCCCGGCCCACGAGGAGAGCTCCGCCGGCCCAGGGGCAGCCACCGCCCGGCCCGGGGTGCGGCGCGGGGGGGAGCGCCGCCGCCAGGGCTGCCACAGTATTGGGCGCGGGGGGGAGGCAGAGCCGCCGGCCCGGGAGGGGAGTCTGGGGGGCCGCGAACGGACGCTCCCCGTGGCGGGATGGAGAGGAGGAGTCCGGCAATGCGGGGCAAGGAGAACATCCCCCCCACCCCCCGCGTCCCGTCGCGCCCCACGACAGAGCTCGCGCATCTCGGCGCCGGGGAGGGAGGGAGGGAGGGAGGGAGGGAGGGAGGGAAGGAGGCGAGCCCTCTCCACGCGGCTGTGCTCACCGTGCCCCGGGGTGGTGAGGGAGGGGAGAGAATGATGAGGAGGAGGCGGCGGCACCGCTACCCAGGCGGCTGCTTCTGCTCCTAGTGTTGCCGCCGCGACTGCCGAGCGGGACTGAGGGGAGGGAGGGGAGATGCCGCCGGCTCGAGCCCAGCGCGAGCGCGCGCGCGCGCGCGCCTCAACGGTCGCTCCCCCCCCCCCCCCGCCTCGCCTCCCGCTCGGGCAGGTCGGGGCGGGGCCGGGCTGGCGGACGCCGCTGGCGGGCGGGGGAAGGAAGGGGGCGGGACCCGGGGACGCCACTGTTCCCCCCCCCGCTTCCCCGCCCAACAAAACTTTATCAGCTCGACCGCTCGGGGAGGGGGAAGTGCGCATGCGCAGTGCGGCGAAGAGGGAGGGGGTCTGAGGCAGGCCGCTGCCACCCAATCGGGGAGCTTAGCGCGACGGCGGGCGGGAGGAGCGAAGCGCGGTATTGACCAATGAGAGGGAGGGAAAAGAGGCGGGGGGAGGAGCTGGGGCAGGAGGCGGGGTTTAAAGGCGCTAATCCGCGTGGCCCGAATTAGGATAGGACAACAGCCGGCGCGGCAGCAGCCAATCGGAAATCACAGTGCAGATAGCGGTCTGCCAGCAGCCAATGGGACGGCGAGGCACGGAGTGGGGGAAATGACATCAGTCAATCAGGCGCCTGGAGACTCAGACTCCTCCTTCTATTTCCCCAGCCCCGAGGCCCGGCCGGGCGGGGCGGGGCGGGGCGGGGCGGCCGCACTGCGCCTGCGCACCTCCGTGTTTCCCTCTAGCACGTGCGCGCCCCGCGTGGGCGGGGGGAGGCGGAGGCGCGCACGGGGCGGGTCCCGCGGGTCGGTGGGGCGGAGGGAAAGCCGTTGCGGGGGGGGGGGGGCAGCGCAGCTGTTTCTGTGAGGAGAGGCGGCCCCGCTCGGGGTGGGGGAGCTGTTGGGATGGGGGCAGCTCTCCCTGTGAGGAACGGTGGCCCTGCCCGGGACGGGGGGAGCCGTTGGGACGGGGGACAGCCGTTAGGGTCCGGGGGAGCTCTCCCGATGAGGAGAGGTGGCTCCGCCCGGGACGGGGGGAGCTGTCCCTGTGAGGAGAGGCGGCCCTGCCCGGGGTGGGGGGAGCCGTTGGGATGGGGGGAGTCCTCCCTGTGAGGAGAGGCGGCCCTGCCCGGGGCGGGGGGAGCCGTTGAGGCGGCACCGCGCTTCCTCGGGAAGTTTCCTCCCCCCCCACCCCCAAAGTCACCTTGATTGCTGAGCGGTAATTAGAATCGCAGGATGAGCCGCGGTCGTTATATTTAGCGGTATTTAAATATATTTGGCGGTGTCGTGTTTCGCAAATGGATTTTTCAAAATTTTTTCATTATTCGCGTGTAGCTGGAGAGGTTTCCGTATGAAAACAACTTGATACGGGGTTTTTGTTTCCTTAGCTGGTTTTGGGGAGTTTTTTTGTGGGTTGGTTGGTTTGGGATTTTTTTGGTGGTTTTTTTTTTTTTTTTTAGTTCTAATGGAGCTAGGCTGAAAATACACGGTGAAATTTTAGTTGAAAGAAATTTAGAGATGTGCCTCTGAGCCAAAGTTGGAGCACCTTATAAAAAAAAAAAAATCTTTGAAAGAGCTAAAGCTCTCTACATCATTGGTGCTCATCCTCCCACTCGCATTAAAGGTGGCAATAATCAGAAAAGACAGCTTTAACCAGCTGATCTTTTAATGGTGTAATACGGTGATTGACAGAACTAGGGGAAAAGATTGTGGTCCTCTCTGTAGCTCTCCGTTAGGGGTAGCTCCAGGTGCTCTGGGATGTGTCACGCTTTTATTACTTTTTTTTATTGACACTTAAAAAAAAGCCTATTCTTCTGGCTACAGAACAGCTGTGGCAGCAGAAAATCGGTGCTGGAAATGCTTTTGTGTAAAAATGCGGATGGTCTGAAAGGGAAGCCAATTTTCTGGCATTTCAAGGAATGCTGTAATCAATTGTACTTGAGGAAAACTGCAAGTATATTTCCCATTTTATAGTAGAGGTTATAATTGTAAGAGAAAAGTGATATGAGGACAAGGAGGCATGAAACCAAATGAATGGATAAGGCAGTTACAGTACATTAGAGGTCATGTAGAAAGTGAGAACTACTGTTGTAGGGGCTTGTTCCTGTCATAGTTAATGTTTGTTTAGCAGCCATCCTGTTCTCATTTGAATTTAGCTTTCATCAAGCACAGGAACAGATGTGTATGGATCTGTTATCGCATAGAGTCTTCCCTTACACCAGTGTATTATTTTGTCCTCAATAGTTGCCATGCGTTGCAGCTCTGCTTGTTTCTTGCAAGGCTATTCCATGGTCTGAAATATCCTGTTGTTCAGAAAGCTTTCATAAATGATCTTTTTCCTAATCTGCACTTCGCTATTCTTGAGTTTAGCATCCTACATCCTGCGAGTTCGGCGTTATGAGTGCATGCGCACTTCAAGTGCTTGTAGGTCTTCTAAATCATTATTTAATATAGCAACCAACTTTTATTCCTCTTCATCGGACCTACTTCCAGTATATTAGCATCATTATGGTAATGGGAGCTCAGAAATCAGTATCTGAAGGAGTCGCACCAGAGCTGTATCATGATTTGTCACTTCCCGGCTCAGTGAAATATTTCTGCACGTGGATCAGACCACACATTCTACAACCACTTAATTGATTGAAATCAGACAAACTACCCAGATGGATCAAGAACTGTATGTATTTTGGTGGCATAAAGGCAAAGTCTCAAAGCTCTACTGATTTTTTTTTTTTTTTTTTGATCCTGTATCTTTGTTTTAATTTTTTGTCAGTGCTCGGTTTCAGTTTATGGTTTCATCCAGTGATACAAGGGCAATTGTTCCACTGTTTTCCTCCCTCCTTTCTGTTACTTGTCTGGATTTCTTCAGACTTTAACCTGGAGTTTCTTAATTAAATCTCCTCCTGGTCAGTATTATTCCACTATATGCGGTTTCAAGTGGTGTGATAAGGCATGTGAAAGCAGTGGGTATGTCGGGCATGGTGGGAACTGTGTCTAGCCAGGTCTAGCTCAGATGAAGCTTTCTGTCTTCCTTGGCCTGTCCTGCCTCCTCATCACTGTTTCAGCCAGAGGATGCAATTTTCTCAAGCCTGCCCAGATTGCCACTAATGTGATCATTCTGTAACTCATTTCTCTCAAAATGAGCCTGCTTATTTTAAGCAGTTTAAGGTGCGATCCCATGGCAGTTTCAGATGATCTCAATCCCAGCATCTCTCACCCCTTCCTCCTGTTCCCAGCACTGTGTTCCCATCTCTTTTCCTGTGCTGGCGCTTTGCTGCCTCTCGCACAGGGCATTGCCAAAGAGGCTGCTTTTGGCTGTACAGGGGAGGAGACAATAAACAACTAAGAAAGATTGAGTACCTCCGTAGGGAGGGCAGTGACGAACAGAGCTAATGCTGTCCTTTCTGTTCATGCTGTTTCTTTCAGGAGCTTCAGAAGACTTGCTGTTTGCATTTTTTTCAGTCTTGCAATTTGTACTAATTACCCCTCTTTATACCAACTCCACCGTTTGTTCCTGTAAGAAATTATCCTGTCACTTACCCATTGAACTAGCAATATACTGAACTAGCTGTAATTATCAAATTGATAACGATACGTATAATGCTTAAAACAATACTAGAATAGCCTTTGAGTATTCCACAAACCCGTGACAATGCCAGTGTCACGCAGTCTAATTTTAAACATGACATAGTGAGTCTTCTGTTCATTAGCCTTTGTTTATTGTCTTATAACCAGCTTTAACAAGATGGATTTTAAAGAAGGAGCTCAGTATTTTGGTTTCTAAGCCATGAATTATAACCCCCTGGTTTATTACGGAAATTTTTTTAACTGCTATAGTTGTAAAATCCTCGGTATTCCATTTCAGATGTAAAGCAAGTCTTCAGGGGATATATGCAATGACCATGAGACATTTGGGTTCTCCAGCCAAGAGTTTGCTCTCTGTGTTATTTCCAGCATAACTTGAGATGCAGAATAGAACCGCCTGGAGATGGAGAGCCAGGCTGGGAGGAAGGAAGCTTACATCAAATAAGATTAAATTTGCTTGCGTTTGCCTGGTATGGTTTATGTCAGTTCTTGAGGGGTTTTGTTTGATTGGTTGCTTAGGGTTTTTTGGGTTTTTTTGTTTGCTTGTGAAATTAATTAGAATATTGTAGATTTGTCTGGAATATTTAGCCTTATACCAAAATTAATAAGGCCAATATCCTGGCATTTAGCACTTCGTGCATCGTGTTAGTGTCAAATCTGAAGCCCCTAAAAGAATTTTGTTGTGTTTTCATTGTTAGCCAAAACGGTAGGTGAGGCAAAAGGCTTTTATAACATGAACTATTTATTCATTCCAATGGAAAATTTGTTTATTAAAATTTAACAGCTTTTTTTTTTCTTCAGGAAAGCAACCCAGTATTTAGTAAAGAAAGTAATTGCTTCTGCCTCCTTTCAACCATCTCAGCACCTTAAAGAGGGCAACATACTTCAAAAGTACATACCGTATCTTTGCAGGTCTCCACTAAAGTGAGCAGTGGATGTATGAGTGAGACTCATTTTATTGTTAATTTATCTTCTTCATGCTCAATATCAGACTCCATTTTCATTGACTGAATAACTGTGGAGTCATTATGAAGGCAGTAAGAACTGAGTTACTAGCCTTGGAAGTGATTACTGCTAGATTTTTGCCTCTTAAGCCTCCAAACAGGATGTTGCATTATTATATGCAATTCTCTTCCCTGATGTACTGCCTGAGCATTGGCCAAACTATCAGTGTACCACTGTGATTCATGCAGAGCACTTAATCTCAGTGGAGCCAAAGTAAGTATACATGAGACCATAAATGACACTTTTCATTGCTCTGCTCCTTTTTCTATGTGGAGCTCTCTCTCTTGATGAAATACTATTTAGTGCAATCTAGTAGCCTGATTGCTAGATGCTAGTAAATCATCAGGTCATGTCTTGCATCCTTACCCGCCTCTCTTTTCTGTGTAGGTGTTACAGGTTTGCCTGTGAAAGATTTCTGGACATCGAAATTCTTTTAAATACAATTGGTTTCTAAGAGTCATGTATGGCACGCTCTCGGGAACATGGCTGTCGGGCCACGTGTGTGATAGGCACAGCTACAAAAATGAGCATCGCAGATATTTGTCCTTGAAGTTAATTTTCAGAGCTGAAAAAACAGTCTGAAGCTGAAGTGTGGTCTTCCAGCCTGGTTTTGAGAATTACAGAACCTAAACCATGGTTTACGCATGACATTTGCTTTGGAAAATAAAAACCTGCTTTTGAAAGTATCTGAATATGCAGAAATGAGGTGAGGGAATGTGGTAGTTGCCAGTCAGCGAAAGCTTGCTCTTGTTTACCATGTTCATTAGCCTGACCCTGTGTGAGGCACAGCAGCTGTTTGAATAAGACACATGCAAGCCAGCTGGTAGCATTGCTGGTATGTTGGGCTAGTAAGCAGCAGATTTCTCTATTTTTTTACTTAGGTGATGTTCTTACCTTTTGTTTTTCAATGTTTATGTTGGATTAGTGCTCAGAGGCCCCAGAATCGAAGAAATGAACTGCTCTGAAAATATTTGTGAAGGAATTGTCACGACTCTGAATGTTCCTTCCTGTTCCCACTGCTACAAACTATGCCACAGTGCAGCAAAGGGTTGAATGGTTTCTGAAGGAAGTGCGTGAGGAAACCTGGCTTTTCAGCCTCACAAGGTAGCTGCTGGGAGGAAGGGAGAGAGAGGGACAGAGGAAAGGAAAGAGAGGAGGCTGGGATTTCTGAGACTGCGTCAGTACTTTAAGGAGTTGTTGAACACAGCATCTCACATATATCTTGCTCATTCTCTGGCACTCCTAAGAAAGCAGTAACTGCCACTGCAGTTTCTGAAGTGGCTGATGCTGCAGGTTAAGCAGTGTGTACTTACTGGATCCATCACTTCAGATGAAGAAGTGCTCGGACAGGCTTAGGCGGAGCTGATGAATTTTGCCCAGGATGAGGATTTTGTTTTTTAATATACCAGAGCACAGCTCTGGATAGGACGCCTATGAAGTCAGGCACATTCAGAGTAAGGCAGCGCGTAGGTTTTCTGGAACACAGTTTGATCACCCTAAATCCACTGAAGTCCTCATTTAGGCAAATATGTCCTCTTCTGTCCTTGCTCTGAAGCATGCCCAGCTGATGATTCTGTAAGGGCTCTCGATCCAACTGTGTGCGGAGCCTGGTCTAACATAGCTTAGAAGGTACTGCCTTTTGCACCAAGGAGATAATCTAGTTTCCAACTTCTGCCTTTTCAGCAGATAGAAACTTTTAATGGAAACTTGGAAACTGAATATGAAACGGTAACCCAAACCAAAAATGTTCTATCTTATAATCAGACTCCTAAATCTTCCAAGCTTCCACACTGATCCTACAGTATTACACTAAGCTTTCATTTCAAATCCTTCTGGAAAACTCAGTACAACTTCCTCTGTCATTGTAAAGAAAATGTATTACATGATCTGACTAGTTCTTGCCACTACCGTAAAGGGATGATGCAGTCTGTAAGACCTTCATTTATTGCCATTTTCTTTTTGGCTGAAATGTTTAAAGAGGATGAAACTGGGGCAGCCAAAGGTCTGTAAACCGTTTACACCCTAATTTTAGATGCTCAAGAAGAATTTAAATGATGTGTAGATTTTGTGCTGGCTGTGTCGGCATGTGAGAAAATTTTATCCATGTGGATTCTTATTCAGGCTGCCTAGTCCCCCTCTGTTGCCATTACTTTGTAAAGCCTATCTCTGCAGTGCCACCCTTGTCTTACCTTAAAGCTGCTGAACAGCAGTTGGAGCAAACATCTTTGCCAGGGGGATGTGTGCTTCAGTTGAAAGAGTGTGTACCTGGGATCTCTAGGTTTTGGATCTCTAAGTTTTGAAGGATCTTGAAGCAATAAAGAACATAGGAAATGAGTGTGATAAAGCTTACCATGAGATCCTATGGAAGGGCAATGTGATTTTAGAAACAAAATCTCTGTAAACAGTTGACTGTCTCCCTTGATGCTTTTGCACCCACATACTCAGAAGCACTAAAATGTGTGTGTTCAAATGATCTGGCCAAGACCATGTGTGTGATCACACAGAGGATAAGGATGCTGTCTGTTAAGTCCTCGTTGTGGCTCTGGGTTTCTTGATTGGCAAATTAACTGATTGTGGACTTGCTTTTTATGCTTTCTAGGATGGGATTGTGTTTGGGATACTTTGCCTCACTGTTTTGTTTCACCCTTCACAAATTCATGAGTCATGAATGTCTTGTTGCCTTTGGTTATTTTATGGCTCTGGACTTGTTCTTCATCTTGTTTGCTTCCTTATCTGTAGGTCAGTTTGTTCATTCGCACACCTTTCTTTTTAATACATATTTTACTGCTTCTCCTGGTACTTCCACACACACATACATACACACACTTCCAATCACACTCCATGAATACCAATCTTAGTATTTGTTACAAATCACTGCAAGAGAATCAAGTAGCTCCTCCTCTTTCCCTGAACAATTTGTTGCTCAAATGCAAGGCTCACTTTTCATTTCCATCTATACAGTAGCGTATGAAATACAGTTAGAAGTCTATCCCAGTAAGAAGACCCCATTTACTCTCTGGCTTTAGGATTCTGCCCTGTTCCAATGGGTCATTAGTGGAACAAAGCCAAAAGGAGATTCAATTATTTGCTCAAGTCTGAAAGGCCAGTGTTTCAAAACTGCAGAGTATGCTGTTAACAAGGATGAATCCTTTGGCAATGTATCCTTTCTACTGCAAAATACTTGCCGTGTGGAACCTAAGGCCCTTATTACAAATTCATGAATGATCTTAATCCATCCTGGCAGCTTTCATAAGCATTGCAGTCATCTGGAAGCAAAAAAGATCATTGGTTTGTGCAGAGTAATATAGCTATGCTCATATTTGATCTAGCTCTCTGGTGGGAGAGGAATACTTAACTTTTTTTAAAAAATTAATCAAGAGACATTTCTACTATATTACATCTCACCAATCTATTTAGAAGTCATGTTCAATAAGACATAATAACTCAATGCAGAGCATCAACAAAAGAAAAAAAAGATGTCTGAAATGTGCACAGTTCTTGATGTGTTGGAGAAGTTGTAAAATCAGGTTGTAAAACTTAACTACCAGTCATCAGAAAGTAACACTCTTAATAGGAAAATCTGGCTATCAAGAAATCCTTTCATTTTTTCATAATATTTAAAACACTTTCCCCAAAATGTGAGTTTCCCTTTGAGCACTCTTAACTTAGAGGTACTGTTTGCTGCAGAAACAAACCTGTCAGAAAGGAAATCGGATCTGAGAGCAAGCAGCTTTTATTTCCCTGGGGCACTATGGTGCAAAATGATAGCAACAGTCAATGAGTAACATTTATTGTGGTAGGTGCTTGAAGAAGTACCCAATAGCTGATTTCTAGTACAATTTTCATAATACTATTTTTCCCAGTAAGCAACTGTTGTGGAAACAAAAGAGATACTGTATGATCACAAGTCAGAGAGGAAGCATGCATGGGAAAGGATACATTGAAATGAGTAGTATTCCATAGCTGCTGTGTAAAATACAGTTGACCCTGATGTAAGGCCAAAATTAAAGTTTCGAACTTTCAAATTCCATCTCTTATTTCCCTA
This sequence comes from Chroicocephalus ridibundus, assembly GCF_963924245.1. Taxonomy (NCBI): domain Eukaryota; kingdom Metazoa; phylum Chordata; class Aves; order Charadriiformes; family Laridae; genus Chroicocephalus; species Chroicocephalus ridibundus. Next base: position 85,840,910 of record NC_086284.1, read on the forward strand.
GAGCCAAACACAACTGAGCTGTGGGTAGGGCTTCTAAATGCTATGAAATCTCTTCCTTCTGTAAGTAGAACAGCAAGAGAATCCACTTGCTCAGATTTGCAAAAGGAACTCATGGAAAGAAAGCACATAATTAATGTCTTCCCAGTCTGCCATAAGGAAATTACGGTTTTATAGCTTTGCCACTGATAAATAATATAAATAAATAAATAAATAATCAATCAGAGTTAGGCATCCTTCTTCTCTGCTCAGTCATGAGTAATTTGCATTGAGAGGTACTGAAGAGCAGCACAGTGAAATCACCCCCAGGCAGCTAAACAGTCTGAAGAAATTGTCTGTGTGTAAACTATATGTAAATTTTAAAAACAAACAAAAACCCCCAGAACCAAGAGACCTGTGCCTGAAACAGAGCAACCAGTTGAGGAATATTTAGGTTGGTTTATATTTATTTACAAATGTTGGTAGCAGATGGTTACCAACATTTCATCAGTATAGCTGTTTAAGCAACTTAAAAGCTGTAACAGCACAATTTATGTAGCAGCTCGCCTTCTTTAGCCCACTCTTAACTTGTGTCACTCAGAACAAATCCCGTTACAATTCATCACGCAGCTAAGTAGCTAAAAGAGGAAATAGATGCACGTGCAAAACCAGGGAAGCAGCATGGCTGTCCAAAACTAGAGATCAGTGGTTTCTCCATCATGGATGCATTGCTTTGAGTGATAGTTCTGTGCACAAAAGATCATTTTCAGAAGACTCCTTCCTTTCCTGAGTACAGAGTGTACCTTGGTTATTAAAGCCTGTAGAGGCTTTAGAGATGCAGACACTACCTTATCTACTAAGATAGGCATAATTTATCTCACCGCTCTCTTTTTAAGAGAGCATATTTAGCAGAAGAACTAAACTAGTCTGCTTTTTTTCTGCATTAGCCTTTTATTTTCATACAGCACACAAGCTGGCTAAGATGTGGTGATATGAAAGTGACTAGTCAAACGGATGTCTGTGGTACATAGTGGTTAAAAAATGTTTTCTAAAGAAAATAAACACAAATGGGGGGTCTCAGCTGAATTTTCCAAAAAGAAATCCTCACACCTAAGAATGTCACATCTAGAGTTGTACAGGATATGTAGTTTTTGTATACCTCCCACTGAAACAGTTTAATTCAGCTGGGCTCTTCTCTCTTGGATACCTAATTCACTGACAAAATTCAAGAAGAAAGATTATGTCTTCATGGGCAGCTGGACAGAACTACTTGGGATACCAAAGTGGAGACAGAAGAAAACATCTATTATATCACCATAAAAGGGATGGGCAATATAATAAGCAAACAGCGATTTAAAAATGGAAACAGGAATGCTTGCTTTGTAAATATTTACCATGAGGCTGACTTTCCTGCTCCTGTTCGAGCAAGTGGCAAGGAACAGGCCAGTGACTTCTTAAGGAGAGTGTCGCTGTAGATGACCCAGAGAAGAGAGTACCGCCACCATCATTGCACTGTCTGACTTGGCCTCCCAGCCTGCCTGGCGTCAGAAACCTCCATTCAGCAAGAGCCCAAAGTGTGTGTGTCAGTGGGTGTGTGTGCATTTGTGCCTGAGAAGGGATTACTGACAGTACGCTTGCAAATGGGAAGAGGCACTAACTGCACTCATTTGTTCCTTCCTGGGAAAATTCTGTGTACAATGGTGATGCAACATCATAAAAACCAGGTGGAGTCTGAACTGGAAGTGGGTGTAGTTTATGCTGATTTAGTTGGTTACACTAACAATATTAAGAAGCTGAGAAAAAAAAAATTCCTAGATTTCATTTATATGTAGTAAATGCTCAAAACAACTTTTATGAGAGTATCTCCTTAATTAGGAGTGGTGTGCTTTTAAAAGATTCTTTCTGTGTAAACTGACGCGTTGCACAGCAAGTTTTATGTAAGAGCAGGATGTGCATGTTTATGTCCGGTGCTTGCAGGGTACGTGTCTGCTGTACGTTTCGCTAAGGTCCTTCCTCAGAGGTGAGCGGCTCTGAGCTTACACATCAGCCCAACATGTGAGCGTTTCCATGCCAGTGTGACTGATGCGCCCCCGCCCATCGCCTCATTGTTTCTGTACCCGCTCGTGTGTAGTGGAGCACAGAGCCAGTGGTGCTCTGTGTGCCAGGACCTGCCATTGTGCCACCCACGGGAGCCCTGGCATGGAGAGGGTTGGCAGGGCTGAGGGACAGCGATGCAGGGCCACTGGCACTCTGGTTTGCCTGCACCCTTGCTGCAGATCCGCCCAGATCTAGAAACAGGCGCGCACTAAATCCATTTTGGGCCTTACAGCAGCACCAGCCTGAAATCACCAGACTGAGTGGATGATGGATGGGTGCATGCTAAAAACTGGCTGAGAGCCCTGAATAACTCTCCAGTTTAGACATCACCACGCTGGAGACTTTGGCAGCATCTACACTTACCTTCCACCGGGTGCTGAATCATCCTCCTCAGCTGGGGTGAGCAGCACCTGGCCAGGGAAGGGACGCCAGGGAAGGATGCTGCTGCGCCAAGGGGCCGTGCCTGGCTGGGGCTTAGGGCGAGCTTTGGGGCTTATGGTGCTCCTGGTTCCTGGGCACAGGCACAGCCGCCCTCCCATCCGCGCAGGGCAGACTGCTCCGGAGCCAGACAGAGCGAGACGTGTGGGGTTCATCTCTGAGAAAAAGGCAGGTTCATGTGGTTGCTCTTTTCTCCCTGTGCTGCAGAGTGGAGCTGGTGCCTCACTGTATCTTGGGAAGCAGAAGCTGTGGGCCTTGCCAGTGTTGTATGCAACCAGTGCCGATAGACTTGCTTTAGAAGTTGCTGGTAATGACACATTTAGGTTACAGCAGATCACATTTTCATTAGTGGTGCTGCTTCTGGAGAGGAGCGCTGAGTAGTAATCATTATTATTGCTTTAACAGATTGTATCTGTGCAAGGCTGCCACCTGCCACTCTCAGTACTGTGCTGTAGAGACAGCCCTGGTTTTAAATCCTAGTGGGTGACCTTATTATCAGTTCCATGTTTTCAAAGCCCACAGAAACCTGGCTGCAAATTATACAATTCAGAAATAAATATATTGGAGTGTTCCTTTTTCTTAATGTTTGGCTTCTAGGTCTTTAACATCCATACAGGTCATTTTTCATTTTTCTCTCTGCAGCAAGCTAAGATTTTAGATGCAGGAAGGAGAGAAGGAAGGGTGGAAGAGGGGAGGGAAGACAGAAGAAAGAAAGGAAAGGAGGGTAAAAAGAAGAGTGAGAAAGGAAGGGAAAAAGGGAAGAACAGCAAGCAAAAAGAAAAGAAAAAGAATTTCTACAAAACAACAGCAGGAACTGTGTCTTTAAGAAAAGTAACAGGTAAAATAACTTTCACATAAAAGCAGAGACAATAGCTCTGTCAAGACTTGGCTCACTGAACAAGAGTAAAAGGCAAAGTAAATGAATGTATTTTATCCAGCAATAGCTTGTCAGCTCAAGATTTTCCATGCCAGCACAGACATTAACAGGGTTGTAAAGCCACCCTATTCCTTTCTCATATATTCCCTGGCTTGAATTAGTGAACTTGAGATTTCTTGTCCCCTCAGTACTCGTGATTCTTGGGACTGTAACCCACAGCAGTCCATGTAGTGGATTACCGTGGTGATGAATTTTGCTTTATTTTCTGAAGTGAGAGGGCTGTGATTTCAGGCTTTTACACTTGAGTGCTACCTTTACTTTCTAGGCTATTGACTATGCAGGTGCAGAAGGACAAAGTAATTCAGGATCTCTGGTTTCTTTAGCTGGCTGAGGGTCATAGAGGTGATATTTCAGAAAAGGAGTTAAGACAGTGGGGGGATCCAGGAATAATTGCTTGGACGATGCTACAAAAGTGCAAAATGATTTTGGGGAAAACACAGTGCTCAGAGCTTTGTCTGGAGGGCCAGCCTCCTGAAGACCTGTCCAGGCAGTCACCTGGGTCAGCATGAAGCATGGCATAGATTGGAAAGTGTGGCTTTAGATCCTTTTGCTGTATAAATCCCTACATCCACAAATTTAATAGAGATATAGCAGTTTACAGCACTGGCAAGTTTGGCCATGTCTCTTATTTGTAATCCAAAGCCTTTGCCACAAACCTGGAGAAAAGGACTCCAAAATGTGATACTTGACACTGGAAACAGTGTCATTTAAATGCAAACTGGATTGGCCACGGTCAAAGGTTTGTGGTATGCATTGCTTCCATTTTAAATGTGTGTAGAAAGAATGGATTTTGTAGCTGAAAGCCTGACAATGCTGTTATCCTTGTTCAATTTTTTAGCACCATCTGTTCTTCCCAAGTAGAAATTCCTGACAAATCATACAAGCGAAAACTTACTTTATTTCTCCATGCAGCAGACGAACCATTAGAGTTACGGAAATCTGGTTGGGCAAAGAAATATGTTTATAAAATGATTGGTTTAAGTCTTTGTTGTCTGAGAAAATGACTTTTTAATGTACTGACAGCTGTCTCCCTCTGGCATGTTTTCAGTTTAACAGTTTATGTTGGAGCCAGATCATTTGTTTCGTAACTGGCTGTAGCATAACAAACAGCACTTTTCAATCTCCAATCAGCCCACGTATCACATAAATGTTATCTGTCCCGATTGGGATACTTTTCCAATCACTATGTTTTCTTAATCGTGCCTGAAAAATACGTAAATAATATGGCCACATGATAATCTTTTTCTAAGTCACATAGATTAAAACGTGAGTTGAATTAAACATTTGGATATTTTTATTAGGTCATTTTCATTTAGAGTCGAGGAAGCTACCCGGCACATTAATGCATATTTATTTATTTGCTAAAATAGTTCTATAGTGCTTATTTAAATCCTATCTAAAAACCAAATATTATTATTTTCTGATCCCTAGAGCCTCCGAAGTCCTGTGTGCTGGGCACTGTGCAAATACAGTGGATGCTTAGAGGCTAAATCGTGCATTCATTTAAATGTCTTCATACCTCACTTTCAGATATGAGAGCGCTGGGCTTCATGGTCTGATCCCTCCATCTGTATCCAGTGGTGTCCAGCTGGACCCAGGCTGGTTTTATATGATGAGTGCAGAAGCCTACACAGAATTTGTTGTCACCACTCCCATCCCTTGAGCATCGTACAGGACATCCTCACTGCCGCTTTGGAACAGCACCTGCACCTTGGATTGAAAACTACAGTCTGAATACAGAAATCATGTCGTAGTAGGGGCAGCTGGAAGTGAAACAGAGGGAAGTTCTCTTAATTTCCATCTAAAGTGGTCTTTTGACATCATTGTATCTCCTTAATGGCATGTGGTGGACATGACGTAGAAATGGCACCATTGGAGTATTACTTCTTTTATTGGCACTGTGATGCTACCTTTCCCTGTTTGATAAGGTAAAGAGAAGATCAGAGGCCAATTGATCTTGCCTCTGTGTGTTTATTCTGTGTACCATGATGCCACCAATACTTATTTGATAAGAATTCCGTCACATCGTTTTGAAGAGATGTTACTGATTTTACTAACTAATTGGACCCACTCGTCATGGAACCAGAGGAACGTTCAAGTCTTAAATTTGTTCTTTAGTCCCAAACCATAGCATTTTTACCGTCTCCTATATCCCATTTTTCAAATAAATTTTGCAGCCAAGGTGGGAGGGATCTACTGTAAGCAGAAAATTTTCTTGCTAAGCAAACAGTGAATGTTACCAGTCTCTGGCGTATTTCTGAGGCGCATCTGTGTCTGTGATCTGTCCCTGGGCTATATACATTCTGAACCGAAACATTTATTTTGTGTCACAATAATGTGCTTATGGACCATGTGAAAACAGAACAAATATTAAAACCTTTGCAAGCCTTATACCACAAATGAATAGATGCATAAAAAAGGAAAAATACAAGCTGTCTGTAGAAATCAGTGTCTAGATAAAACATCTGCAAGGGAAATGTGTCTGGAGGATGGCTTTTTAGATTAAAATAAGAAACTCGATTAAATAAGTAAGTATTTGCTGGCAGGCTGCTGGAGCTTGCAGCCATAGGTAGGTAGGAAAGATGGTATTCTGACCTGTGGCTTCCAAGATTTTCACTGTAATCTGTGACAGAATTTTGTGATACCAGTATAAAACCTGGAGCTACAAAGGCAGCATTGCCAAGGTTATACTGTCTGTGCATTGTATGGCTTCCTTTCCCTTCCTTTCCCTATGATGACCGGCAAATCTGAATTAACTCTGATTCCTGGTAAGGCTTGGCTATCATGGCTACACTGGACCCTGGGAGGTCTCACTGAATATAGTATTCAGTGTGTGCTGGTCACAGCTCTGGAGCAGATTGTACCACATGGAGCCCCATGAGGAGTTTTGGAGTTAATGGGAGAAGAAAGTCAGGAGGGCTCTTTCAGTGGGAAGTATGACGAATGGGAACATCTTTTAACCACAAGACTTGCCACGTCAGGTACACTGACCTTACCATGGTAAAAGACATGTAATGGTCAAAAGAGAAGCTATGGGACTTGTGTGAATATCTTGATCCAGTTCCAACTTGCAGGAACACTAAATGAGGGAAGTACATGTTGCATTTATTATTTAATCTATCTCTTTGCACTGTTTGCATAACCTTAGCGAAGATCCACTTATTTTGGAATCTGAGAGGCCTGCATGTATTATATGCCACATATGTCCCCTGTCTTTTAGGATATGGACTCATATAATTGAAACTGGGGAAACCTGCAGTTTAAGCTGTTTAAACTGAAGCTGCACCTGTACTTACCTGCAGATACATTGCAGCTCTTGTCTGATCGTTCTGCCTGTGGGAACCAGAATGAAGGAGAGAGGCCAGTTCATACACGGTTCTTGCTCTAGTTCAGGTACCGGAACTCAAGTGTGTTCCCAGATTTGGTGACAGAGGTAGAAGCTGAGCAAATCTCCAGAGCTAAACAGTTTTGTTGTGAAGTCACAGCTCTCAGGTGTCAGTAAACGAAGGAGCTGGTCCCACAACTATGTGGAAAGATCTCAAATCTGGGTCAGTCTTGCTCCTTCTCTGACTTTGGAAGCTCAGGCTCATGGTGTGTAGGCCAAGCAGCCATGTCTACCTGAGTAGTAGTCAGTTCTGGGGAGCTCTGCCAGCACAGTGGCATTCAAGGTAGGCTTTTCTGCAAGTGTCAGGGGTTTGGTGCAGCATGGGATGGAGCAATGGCTCTCCTGGGTGAAAACAGTGCAGAGGAGAAAAGCTGAAATTAAGCCACACTAGGAGAAACAAAATATTAAAAATTCTGAGTACAAATTTCCTATAAATTTTATATTAAAAATGCCCTCAATTCTGTGTTTTAAATTGGGGAAGCTCTTGCAAGATGCTCTCAGCTCTGAAGTATGTCCTGAAGTATATTTTTTGCAGCCATTCAGATGACAGTGGTGTGTCAGGAAGTCACTTTAGGTGTGTGCAGATATGTAATAGCATTTATGAGCTTCCCTGATGACACAGGCTTTGTTGAAGCTCTCTGACTATAACAGATCTCAAATAAGTGATTGTTCTGAATAAATTGTCTACGTTAATGTTTTCCCACTGCAAACAGAGCAGAGCCATTTTTAAACAGGTTGGATAAAAATGACACACAATTCAACGTGTGAAAGAAAAGGACAATTTCAATTATATTTTCTCTGATATTTTCTGAACACTTCTAATAATGTTTTCTTTTTTTGTTGCACAGTTCTTTCTGTTCCGGAACGGACAGGACTTTGGAAAGTGTTGCCTCCCCCTAATAAACATGGGAGTAGCACACAATCATTCACTTAATGTTTTGGAACAAGGAGCCTCTTATGCAGCTACAAAAGGGGCAGAGCTTGGGAAAACTTTGATATGGCGTTTCTCCAAGCCACAGCTGAAGAGAGCTGGGCTTTTGTTTCTTAGATTTCAGATGCTAATTGCAGCAGGGTACTTGTCCAATGCATTAGTGAAAGCCTTCAATAAGACAAAGGTGCTGCAGCAGTCAATATTCATGGTTCAGCAGATGAGCTGAAGCCTCAGCATTTTATTGCGGAACACGGTGCTGTCTTCCCGAGGAGCCATTGTGGTGGGTTCATGACCTCTCATGGTCATTACAGATCCCACGTCAGATTTTGTGAAGAGGTGCTGTCAATCCGATACAGATGATAGCAGCCTGACTCCTGAAACTCTCCCTGCAGTTTCAGCTGGATACAGCATTTTTGCTGTCTTCGGTTGTGATTTACAGAACATTGACAAGATATTTCACTTCAGAGCAGGCAGAACAGCGGCCGCAAGTAGGGCAGTGTACCTGAGCAAGGACTGATGTACACACGCACCCTTAGAGGAACAGCCTTCGGAGGGACCGTGATTCACAAGACACTCTCTTGTCCAAATAGACTGATGTTTCAGGGGATTTCACAGGCCACTCTACCCACCTTGCAGCACATCTGCTTTCTGCCTGCTTGCCCTCACTCCTCTGCTCTCAGGGCTGCCTGTAATCCTGGCCGCCTCCAGCGCGGAGAGCCATGACTCAGGCCAAGAGGGAGATTTCAGGCAGCTTCTTGCTAGCCGGCAACCGGTTTTTCCCTTGCCACGTCCCTCATCCCCCAGCCAAAACCAGATGGTGGTGAATGTGCCAATGATGCTGCTGCCTCTCCCTCCGCTTTGGGGGTACATCCCCCAGGGCACTGGGGTCCCTGGGGCACTGCTGCTGGTGCAGAGGGACATGGCATTACTCGGGGAAAGGAAACAGCTGAGGTTGGAGAGGATCCACACTCACGTATTGGGTCCTTAATTTATACAGTGCTTGGAGACTGGAAAGGTATTATTTAATAGGGCACATAAGAAATAAAAGACATTTACTTTCTAAAGATTTCTGTTTTAAACAGCAGCGTCAGCTAAAATGCGTGTATTTTTGAATTTAGCTTTCATACTATATCAATTCCAGAGCCAGTCACATTTTCCCCACGGTAATATTACTAAAGTAATTCTCAGCTGAGCCCATAGCCTTATTTTGTGTCTCATCACTCTGATAACTGGAAGCATACCGTAGATATTAGGCATGTACTGGAAATGAAGAATTACAGAAAACGGTTGTCTAATCCTTGAGAATGACGAAGTATTTTGCCATCAAGGAAATCAGCCACAGATTGTCTTTTGGAGTAATTCACAATCAAAAGGTTCTGAAATCTGTTTTAATGAGCAATCTTCCCTTTAAAAGCCTCAAAGTGCCTGCATTATATTCAGGGTGGATTCGGGGTTTTCTATTTATTTTTTTTTAATTACAGCAATGAAAAACATTAGGTCGAAAATTGTCATTAGGACCCGTGAATGGAGGAAACTGCAGTTTGGGTGGGGTGAGAGGAAGAGATGCTGGTTTGCTCCATCTTTTGCTGCTCCAGTCCTCTGCCACGATGCGCAGCACTATGAGCCAGTGCCCTGTCTAAAATGGTTTTTGGTTTACTGAAATGCTCATCGCCGCTTCATTTTCTCTTCAGAAATATTCCTGCCCATCACTGAACGTTACTGTGAGAATGAGATGCCATCTTGTGGTCGGATTTTTTATCTCACAAGCCTCAGCGTGGTTTTCTGAGAAACTAGTTCAACTATCCCTCCGGCTTGGGGATGCAAAGTAACAAAACCAGCATTTTTAGATTTCATTATAAACCCAAGCCCTCCACTAAGACCTACGGGCTTTTACAGTAAAAACTGGCCATTTTCGAAGTGAAATTGTCTGCCATTAGTCATAACCTAGAAATTGGCATTTGGAGATAATAATAATTTTTTAAGTTATCAAAACAAAATGCTGATATGTGCAATTTATTGTTTCCAAAGTCAAGCAAACATATTAATTTCGCAAAGTGTAATGATTTTGCGCAGCTGCTTGGAAAAAGGTGGTGCAAGCATTATTCAAGGGAAAGCTTGTTTTCCATAGTTTAGGGTGATTTATAAATAGCTGTTAGGATTACCTTGTATTTTCCACATTTCCTTGCTTCTCAACCTCAGGTACAAAGCTGAGTAATAAGAATACCAAAATGCAAAATCTGTCTGGAGTACAAAGCTTATAGACTTTGGGAGCACTTAAATGTAGATTTTTGTCCAGCTGGTTATTCAAGAGTTACCCATGAAGTTAAGACACATCTATTGCTCATTATATGCTATTCCCAATGCTCTGGTATGTTTTGTACAACATAAAGATGCGCTTTCTTACTCCAGCCTCTTCAGTGAATGGAGGAAAAGCCAAGGGTATGATTGCAGAAATATTTTAGCAATAGAGGACAACTGCCATCAAGGTTTCTTCACAAGGACTGTGCCATGAGCTCTGGTACAGGGCACGTTATAGGCAGAATAATAGAGCCCTAATTATGTCAGAGAGAACTCCAGCCTCTGGAACAGCTGAGGAATGAAAGCGATAAAATGGATATGAAGCAGCTTTACCTCCTGCTCCTCGTGGGCTGTGAGTTCAGACCAGCTTGGTTTTAAAAAACAGTGAGTGCCTCTGTTGGATCCGCTCTCTGGGTACAGCCGCATACAGGTGCTGGCTGTGTCGGTGCTATACGGACTCAGGGGCATGCTGACCGCGTCCGCGTCTCTATACTCGTAAATGAAGCGTGCCCAGAAGCTTCCCTGGCCATCAGGACCGACTGCTGGGGGACAGCCCGTGTCCGTGCCAGTTCGCCATCTGGCTTGCAGATGGAGGCAGCTGTAGGCACGCTGACTGCCAGCGATAGCCACCCTGCTGCCTTCCCTGCCAGATTGTGCCTGGAAGCGGCTCTGGGGGAGCACTAGCTCAGCCAAAATGTGGGTCAGGGTGGTTTAGGCTAGACACTTGTGGTCCTGTGCTCAGGAGCCTGCTTGGATTGACTAGGATGGATGACCATCAGGTAGCAGAGGTGCTAGGTATGCAGCCAGGGGAGAAACAGAGCAACGTGGACTGTTACAGGCTATTTATTGGTTATTTGATGTAATACTGTACCTCGTCCAGCAAAAGAAAAGAACCCAAGACCTGAGGAGCTTGCAAGATGAGGGAGGGGAGGGGAGCAAAGGCTCCGTGACAGGAATTGCCTTGCCAAAGCTGTCGAGCCAGCCCATGGCAGCGCTGTGGCCAAAACCCACCAGCGGGAAGGGGAACCAGCAGCCGGATCCCGGTGGTGCCTCTGGCCCAGTCGGCACCCATCCTTGCACCACAACCGAGCAGAGGGGTATGGGGAAGTGTTGCCATCTCCGTGCCGCATCCACCTCCGTGCTGGAAGGTGAGTTAGAAGAGAGGAGCAGGGAGCTCTCCCAGGCCAGACATGTAATAGCTCCAGACGACGTGTGCTTAACTGGTGTCAATTTGTGGAGGAACATAGCGGAGTAAAGGTGTGAGTGTAAGCAGGGGGATACAGCGAAAAGAGAGACTCTGTACCACTGCCAATTGATTTCTTGTTTTTGGCAGCAAAGAGGCTTTTATTCTCGCTGCATCGCAATGAGGGCTTCAAAGCCCATTTAAGTGCCTGTTTGCCTTTCCTTTTACTCTGCATTGCAGCTGGCATGCCCCAGAAAGACAGCTTGCTCTGAATGCACATGAAGGCTTAGCCAGCAGGTATGTAAAGCAGAGGTGATATACCACCATTTCATAGACAGCAGGCATGAGGATCAAAGAAGAAAGCCGAGGGGATGACGGCGTTGCCGTTCCTTCCAGGTGCGTCCTCATCTGTCAGCTGTGGCACAGCTGACACCAAAAGGGATGGAGCTGAACAAAATGCAAACTGGTTATTATGATCTGAGTGACCTGTTTCTTTAAGGGTACTTCTGCCTGCAAAGGTAGAATTTCTCTACATCCACACATTTGTTTTGAAAATTTGACCAAACGCTTGCGAAATTTTGTACTGGGTGTTGGTTCTTTTCTTTCTGCCCCCATTTATTTTTTAATCAGCTGCCACACTGATTGACATTAAGAAAAAAAAAGTGAGGAAAATACGTTTTTTTCTTTTTTTTTTTTTGCAAGTGATTAATTTCCCTCCTCCCTGTAATCTGCCAAATTTGACAAGTAGCAAATAGAGCAGCACCGCATCCTGCCTTGGGTCAGGTCAGGAAGACACACTGCTGCAAAGTCAGCACGATCAGGAATCAAAGTATCTATAAATGTCAGGTGTATCTTTCATAGATTGTAGAGGTGAAAGGAACCCCTGCATTCATGCACTCCGGTCTTCTGTATAAACAGGAGGACGTAGAGCTGTTCTCTGCAGCTGTATGACAGCCAGTTTAGGAAGACACTTAATTTCATTTTAAGAGCCTGCGCAATTCCCCTGGTAAATCATTCCAGCTGTTAATTTCCTTACTTCAAGGAAATTGTGTCCTATTTCAAGGCTGAGTTTATCTGGCAGAGTTCAGCTCCTCGCTACTGAGTCTTGGTAAGCTGCTGTCTGCAGGACGGGGGAGCGGGGGCTGGAGGAGCTGTGCAGCCTTGCGGGGGAGGAAGGGGGAACGCGCGGGTGTTGCTCCTCTATCGCTAACAAAGCAAACGCACAGCCCTGGCCGGTGCCGACAATAGCTTGCAGCCCTATTAAGGTCCTTCTCCTCCCTCTTTCCCACGAAGTCGTGCCTGTAAAAGTAATCCCCAAACCAGCGGGTTGTTTTTTTTTTCATGTGTAAATACTCATCCAAAATGATTGTAAGACCTCTCACCCTTCCTTGAACAGTGAGTAACGCAGTCCTTCTGCATCCTAAGAATCCCCTCCCCCTTCTGGATCATTTTCTGTGTCCTTCCTTTGAATTCCCCCCCCCCCCGACATCCTCCCTGGCAGCACACTATTCCAGCAGCAGTCTTAAAATAGCTGCATATGGAAGCAAGACCACTTTCCAGCCTCCTTTCCTAGCCTGATATTCATTTTCGTGTGTTGATTTTGCTGTGTTCTGGTGATCGCCTGGCCCTTTCCTGACTCATTGCTTTCTGTGAGAAGCAGTCTGCTCCCCCAGCTGACACAAATACATAGGTACATCTGCAAAAGGGCGGCTGAAAAGTCTTTCCAAAGACAGATGTGCCTTCAGCAGGGTGATTGTCCCCAGGCCGGGCCTGGAGCTCGTCTCCTGCTTTGACATTCTCAGTCCTCTTTTGGCTGGTCACCCAGGGCAGTTAGCACAGGTCTTGGTCCCAGGCGGCCTAACAGGTTAAGCTCCTCAGATGTTTCTGCTGAAGTTTAAGTTTCTACTTATCTCTGGATCACGATAATCCTTCACTGACTATGAGCGCAAACTTCGGTATTGACATTAGGAAGAAATTTTTTACTGTGAGGGTGGTGAGACACTAACAAGTTGCTCAGTGAAGTTGTGGATGCCCCATCCCTGGAAGCGTTCCAGGCCAGTTTGGATGGGGCTTTGAGCAACCTGGTCTAGTGGGAGGTGTCCCTGCCCGTGGCAGGGGGGTTGGATTAGATTATATTTGAAGGTCTCTTGCAACCCAAACCATTCTGTGATTCTGTGATTTACGAAAACTCGTGTGACCCATGTTTAGTCACCTAGGAAGCTTTTAGCCATTCAAAAATGGAGAGAAGTACTTAAATCTGAGTGCCACCAGCACATAGCAGCCTGGAGAACCAGCAGCCTCTTGCACCCAGGCACCAGCCATGGCTCCCAAGGGGGATCCCTGTGGCAAAATAACCCATCTGAGTATAGTCACTGGCCTCTACCAGATCCAGCCCCGGTTACAGTTTAGTTTGTAGAAGCTGGTCAGGGTCATTTCACAACTCTAACAGCATGGATGATACTAACAAGACACTGCTGCAGCATCTCGGTAACTCCATCTGAAATGACACTCCTGGGAAGATCAAAACAGCAGACAAAGATTAATTGAAAACTCATGAGACCGTCACATCCCCCCACATGCTAGAACCTACTTCTTGTTCCCACTAATTAGTTTTCCTGGGTAAATGGCCATCATAAACCAGTTTTGAGATTTTTTTGGCCAAGTAAAATAAAAAAATGTTTATTTATAAAAAAATATATTCAATAATGTTTATCTACAACGTTTTATGACTTGCCAAATGGGGGAACAGTGCTAAGAACAGGAAAAATTCCTCTTATTTCAACTTACTTTAAGTTCTGACCAAAAAAAATACCTGTCTGTTTAGAATATAATGTAGGCATCCACCTTCCTGCTCTCACCTCAGAGGTATGGAAAAGTATTGGACTGTCAGTTCTACTCAGACCCAGCAAGAAGGGATTGCCTCTCGCCACACCTGCTCACAGTCCGAGCTAATCCCTTCGTAGCGCTTGTCTGTTAATATTTAACACATTCCAGCACGCTCAGATTCAGTGCCCAAAAACATCGCTGGTGAAATAATCCTGTGTCCAGATTCTTTTTTAGTTTCTAACATTTAATCATTGCCTTTGTGAAATACTTTTGATTACTTAGAAATTCTGACATGACCTTAATACATCTTTCATAAAGAATTACTGCAGAAGTGACAAGTTAATTTTGTAGTGCAAAATATGAGGACAGCAGTACTATATTATTGGCAGAATTTAGTCACAAATAGGATATAATTTTTCTACTAATATAAACATAATTCAGTTATTATTAATTTCTTTAATTTGCAGTTATTCAGATATTTTCTCTGTATTTAATTATTGCTCTCCCCTAACTCCTGAATAAACTTAATATATATTTATCTATAAATAAAATATTATCTATATTCAGCAATTAAAGGAAAGCAACAGCATTAGGATTGTAAATAATTGAACAGTAGAATTTATTTCTTGCAATAAGCCATGAACTAAAACTGAAGTAAAGAAAGTCTCAGGCTCCTTTTCTAATTTTAAATAGACTTAAATAGTATATTCATGTCAAGCACATAAATTAAATGCGTCATCTGTATTAATTCTCTGGTCACCCATTGTAAAAATGGTAATCTCAGTAAATTTGCTTGGTAATGCTGTAGAAGCTCCCACGTAGCTGTGGCATAGGAATTGCACAGTGCCCAAAATGTGACAACGAAGGCAGAATCGCTCTGCTCTTCAATGCATTTTTACAAAAAAAAAAAGGGGGGGATTTTCATTTATCTTTTTGTCATTTCTATGTCCTATGCAAAAAAATAAGGCTAATTAATTATGCCATACACCTATCCTCAGGTGTTTTATGGAACCAGCAGCTGTGGAATCCAGTCCCTGAATCTGTACCAGAGCATTTCTCTCTCTCCAGTCATGGAAGTGAGTGCGCTGAATAGGTTATGTGGATACCTAAATTGACTAAAAGTAACAGGACAAACAAAGACTAGAGTGCAAGAATACATTTCCCTCACCTGCTGTTAGCAGGGACGGTGAATTATCACTCTAGACCTTAAGAAGGAAGATATAGTGATGTGCCCTCCTTTCTTCCACCCACAGTGTTTATGGACCCACTCAATGCCTGGGTGGGAGAGGTGGGGTTCCCGTTGCAGGACGGTTGGGCAAGAGAACAAAATGCATTGGATTGCTTCATTTGCGAAGCCTTCCTGATCCCCCTGTGCTGCCAGGTGCTGCCATTGTCTGCACCGTGTCCCTTGGAGATCTGGTTTGTGAGCTGTGGAGATCAAGAAGGACTACTTTTGACCAAGAAAGATAAGCAAGCTATGAGCAGCCCTCCGGAAGCTGCATGATAAAATCAAGTAGTGAAAAGTGAAAAGGTTAAATTGATCAACGTCTACCTGGTTCTGCTGCTAGTGCAGCTGAGAGGTTTCAGGCGCCACTGGTGGCCCTGGATCCAAGCCCAGGAGTCCACTAGCATGGATGCAGCAGTGTTGTGACCGTGCTGAGACCCTCCGTGCGTCCACCCTGCTGGTGGTGGCTGAGACCGAATGGGGCTACGGCAGCACTGCAGGGCGCACCTGCATTCATGCATTAGTTCAGCCCAGGAGTGAGCTTTTGAAGCAAATGTCCAGACCTAGACACCCCCTCTGCACATCACTTCAGTGATCACAGAACACTCTTGGGTTGCAGGGACTGGATTTCGTTGGGAAAACTGAAGGGGTGGAGGTGCTTCAGGAGTGCAACAAATGCATCACAGCCATAGACGGGCATTCAATTTACAAGGCTGCACTACAGCTGGATATACGTCCCATGTAGGATGGGTATAGCATAGACATCAGGTCCTCAGCACAACTGGTTCATTCTGGAGACCTGCTCTTATCGACCCACCTTACCTGCAAATACAAAACCTCGCTGAAGAGTGCCACCCCCTCAGCTTTCTGCCTGCTCACCCCAGCCCTTGCTGTCCCTGTTTTTGTTCATTTCAGCTCTGCCAACCCAGGTCTTTGCAGGGGCTGGATCACTGAAATGACCTGAGACAAGAATGAGGAGGAGGGTTATGTTTTGCCTAGAGCTGAACTTCTCGTTTGGCACAACCGAGAGCTCAGCGTGCTGCCACGGGGCAGGGTGTTGAACAGCCCAACGTTGGGCAAAGGTGATCATCACAGCGTTGCTGAGAGTTTGTGGAAACAGCATTTTCCTTTCAGTCGACAAGAAGATGCAACCTACTTTTAAAACATCTTTCCCACATCGGCCTCCCTTCCCTTCTTTAGCCCCATGAGGAGGAGTTTTTGAGGCCAAGTCAGTCAATGTAGGAAAATACAAACACCATTGACAGCCGACACTTGAAACTCAATAGCTGTGCAAAGGTTGCTCAGTAAGAGTAGATATTATATTGCTCGTTATTCCTCTATGTCCTGGCCCCATGATCCATTCATGAGGGCAAAAGTGTTTTAATACATTAACTGGAACCTCTGCCGGCTTTTGGACGGATATAATTTGTGGCTGATGAACTCTTGTAGTCCATCATTAAATTCCCTAGTAGGTTCTTTCAGAGGCTGCTGTTGAGAAAAGCTTGCCAAGTCTAAATGATTTTTGCTCAGGTCTTTTCCATATGCTTCCAAACCCCTGGATGAAGCCTGAGAGGTTAACAGAGGAACCTCAGGAAATAATTATTATTTCTCAGTGGACAACTTCTGTGTGGCATCTTCCTGAGTTACTCAGTGAAACTGTTGAAGGCATAAGGTCCAGTCGTTTCAAAATATCTCTTAATAGAAGATTCTATATGCTAAAATTATGAACTGAGGTAAAAAAAGCTGTCTGTTACAGTGATGAACTTGCCTAGTTGACTGGAGCTACTTATTTCTTTTAAATTATTGTTTGATTATTAAATCTGTTTGATGTCGGAAACAGGATTGAAATATTTCTCCCTCAACTTTCTGAAAATCAGGCAAACTTGCATCTTGCCAGCATAGCTGGAGACAAAATAGGGATGATATGAAAAATGACATAAGTAAAGGGTTTTCTAGAAAGGTGGTGTAGAAATAAAGGGCTCTTCACCGAGTGATATTTGTCTAGAGGTCCCACTAGAAATGGCAGTAATGATAATTAGAGGACACCAAGGTTTCCAAGAGCTCCACTCATTTGTAGATCCACTTGCAATCTTGCAATGCCTGCCTCTTCCCCTAGGAAACAGAACGAAGGTTTCTTTTTTGTTTTTCTCTGTTCCCTTCATATCATGTGGGGTTCCTGAAGCTGTGGCTTACTGAGTGGTCACTGCCTAATGTCTATCAGGAGGGGCTTAGTCTTTGTAACAGATAAACTAAAGAACAAAACAGCAAGTTTATTCTAGAAAAGAAAATTATTATGTCATTTGATTACAGATATTGGAATTAGAAACACATAAAAGAAAGAGAAAAATAAATCTATGAAGTGCAATTCTCCATGATGTTTAGCAATCAGAGCTGCTCCCACATCTCAGATAGCAGGAGGGCCTGGCAGTCTAGTGCTCTACACCGAGGAGTATTCTTTGTGACTGTGTTGTCTCTTTTTGTCCAACATACAGTCTTCTCCCTACCTGTCTTGTCAGTCTGCAGGATGCCCTTCTCACCTTTTCTTCAATTCTTCAGCACAGCTGTAGCATCACTGAGCTCTTCTATCCCACCTACCTGTCATCATTTATGGATCTTGCCCCCGGAGCAGAGGGAACCGTCTTCCTCTCCCCTCCCCTGGAGCTGGGTTCTGATGTTCAAGCTACAAAGGCTTTAAATGGGACGTGTCCCAGTCCCGGCAGCTCCTCTGCACATGCACTGATGTTGCAGGCATTACCAAGCCAATCTTTTCTACCTTAAAGACCCGTCTTGCTTTTCATGTAATTTTCAGGATTGCTACAGAGCTTTATAAAGCCTGTGGTATGAAAAAAGATTGACAGTGCTGATACCTGATTATATCCACAATCTCTGGCTCAGAGGTAAGGCATTGCCAAGATTACAGGTGACAAATTAATGACTGGGGTGACAGATTTGGAACTCAAATGGAAATAGCCAGCTTTTCCGGCATGTCCCTTTTCCCCCTTCACCTTTTATTGGTTTTAAGGGTTCTACTTATGTTCTATAATTGGACAACGCAGGCTCAGCTTCAGTGGCTGGGCAGAGTAGGACTGGGGCTCTGGGGCACTGGAGATCTGTTGAAGCACTGAAACTACTGCCTGCTGGCAAAAATGCTGCTGAGCAGCAGCTTCCTGGAGGTGCGAAGTCCTGCGTTGTGAGAAAGGGGGTTGTGGTGACCCCGAGCGGAGCTTCACAAGAGCAGGGAGTCAGGAACACCAAATCCTGCAGCCGAGAAACCCTGCCGCCCCTCGGGGAAGGATGCGGGCATCTTCCCCTGCCAAATCCTGCCACCAGTCTTGGCCCCACGTGATGAGGTTTTGTGCCCTGCAGAGCTCTGTGCGAAGTGCACTCGAGGAACCGAGCCCCGGCAAGGGGAAGGTACCAGGGGCTCTCTGGGTGGGGATATCCTGCAGCCACAAGAAGCAAAGGCTTCTTGTCCAGTTTTCCTCTACGGCACTTGCAGGAAGTCGAGTTGACCAGTAGAGTTTCTGGAGGCTTTCTGAAAACTGGAGGTGAGAACACGGTAAACATTAAAAAGGAAAAGTGTGGCTATGGATATTGTTTATTCAGGTTACAGCTTACATCCAGTATGTGCTAACTGTCTTCAGTCTTTCTCAGCCTTTGTCCCTGGGTGTCCACCTTGCTTTCAGCGCTAGCTGGTGCTCTGGGGAGAGGTAGGCACCTCCCTCCTTTTTGAATTTGTTTGGTTCACAAGGATTAATAAGGATGAATGACGCTATATCTGGCAGCGGTCTGAGAAAAGCTGATGACAAGTTGTGCAAATCTGGTGTCTCCCAGCAAATGCAGATCAGCCAAGAGAATAGCAGCTGGAAAATCAGTTGGCCTCACGCTGTCAAGATTGTCCTGGCAAGAATTACCAGGGAACACAGCGGCTGCAGAGCATCAATCCAACCTCATCCAGCATGGCAGAGAGTGCCCTGACCGAAGAATATACATCCTCATCAGGATTCAGAAAATCAGTTCTCAGGGGACAGAAGAATTCGCTCTGCCCTCAGTGAATAATTCAACTAAGGAGTTTTGCTTTGGGCAACTTGTGCAAGTAGCCGAGCTTCATGTATAAAATGGTATTTCTGAAAGCTTTACCCATTAATTTAACATGGCTTAGCTCGACTCCTTAGCCTTCCTTCTACAGTACAGTGCATCTTTTGCTTTGGTAGTCAGGACTGATGCATTCCTCTGTGGTGTGAAGTGAACCAGCTGCTTTGCAGATCTCAATAACTCTCTTCCACAGCAAAGCGAAAGGGGAGCTTTAGAAAAGCAAAGGAAGTCATACGGAATTTCCACCGTACTCAGCAATTTCTTATTCATTCTGTGCTATGCAATATTCATTTATGGATAAAGATGTTATAAGAGCCATTTAAATATATGTTTGTAATAAATATTCATAACTCCTTTTGCAAGATTTTTTAGAAACATTCGGAAAACCAGCAAAGGTGTTTCAGGGCTTCCTTTCTCTGCACAGTTTTAGAGATATTAATGCTTGTGAAAAACAAGGGCAAAGGGGACTGCGTAATCATGAGTGACAGTCGTGTAATATAATGGTAGTTCAAATTGGACTTTATAGCCAGAATACTAGAATGCAGAACATGTGCACAGGTACATCAAGTAAACTGTGGCTTGTATTTAAAGAAATACAAGCTGGTTTTTTAACTAAGTTCAAAATATCATTGGAAAATAGACATTAAATACACCACCTTAACTCCACTGATTAATATTGAGATGTTCACTACTGAAATAGGAGGAGACATAGAGAAATCTAACAGAAGAGTAATTCAAGGAAAAGCGTAATGGACAGAGCAAAATCCAGGGCCTGTTGCAGCTTTATGACTGGCACGGCTGTTGTGTTGTTACCCTGCTGCTCTTTACGTATAACTTCAGTGTGCCTGCTGAATGTTTGTAGGCTGATGATTTGCAAAATTTAAACTAGTAAAAATATGCAAATGCTGAAGGCTTTTCAACTCTGTCCTCTGAAAGCTGTCCAGCCCAAATGTGTTCCTGCTGCTCAGAGCTGGAATTGGCCTGGGATCACAGGCGCAGTCGTTCTCAGTTCATCCAGTAGCAGAAACAGAATTTCCCTTTTATTTTTTCTCACAGCAAAGAGACTTTTGGGAGCAAGAAGGTATAGCAAGGGAGGCTGGAGGACAGAAGAGAAAGGAAAAGAGAGAAGTTTTGAGGGTCTGGAGAAAATGTGATATAATGAGAGGCTTAAATCGTTCAGCCTATTTATCTTGTCTTATCTAAAAGCAAGTTCATGGGTGATGTGATTTCTCTGAGTATTTTCACAAGAGGAAAATGCTAGGTACTAAAGCAATCTTTGATCCTTGAGAGAAAGATTCAATGGTGTACCGTAACAACATCTGAGGAAGCTGGATTCAAATAAAAAATTCGGCAATGGTGTTGAGAAAGAAAGTGAAAACATCGGAACAAATTCCTAAAGGAAGGAATCAGTTTTACTACTTTTGGTATCGTATCCAGGCTTGCTGTCTCTGAAGAATGTGCTTTGACCACTACAGCATCTTGTACTTAATATAATTTTTTTCAGGTGACAGCCTATAGCTAGTTTTATGTATGAAATAAGATTAGGTGAAGAATTGCTGCCTTTTAGTGTTGAACTCTTTGAACAGGCAAAATGGAGTAGTGGCAAGGACAGGATGAAGGTAGGAGCTGAGCAAAAGGAAAGGAGGAAGAGGAAAAGGAATGGATGAAGAAGATGGATGATGAAGGGGAGGGAGAATATGGGAAGGGGGGACCAGGAGCTCAGCTGTGCAGTTGGATTATTAGATCATAAACCAGAGGGGAGGCAGCTAGACTGCGTGCCCTGAGACTTCCCAGAAACCATCACTATTTAAGCTAGTGCTTCTTGTTTTAGGAATAGAAAAACCTCACAAATGAACTTGGTTTTAACATTGCCAGTGAGTAGCACCACATCTGTTGGCAGATGTTACTATGGCCGAGTACATTTGTTGTTAAAAGCAAGATATATCGTTTCTCACTTGTTCTAAGATGTAAAAAAGAACAGAGACATTATCTGCACAAATGATAAATGAAATGTTACATTTTCAGTCTATTTGCTAAGTTATTCTATTTTCTTATCTAAAACATTCTTTTTATCATGTAGTGAAGCAATGAATACTTAAACAATAGTGAACCTTGACTTCAGTTTTACCGCTTCAAGCTCCCTATTAAAAGAAAATCAGTGGGAGTTTCTTAAGTTTCTTCAAAGTGTGATTCCCCTTCTCAAGGGTTTATTTCTGTGGAGATGTTTTCATATTCTTTCACATGTTTGAAGACCCTTTTAAAGAAATAGCCTAAGAGATTCAGCTTCTCAGCACTTCATTTGTGAACATCCTCATTTCTTGACAATTAAGCACATGACATTTCATCCTACCAGTAACGATCTTCAAATCTGTCTTTCCTCCAAAATATCATTTGCACTGCCAGGCAGTTGCAAATAAATGATGAGACAAATGGTAGACAAGTCAGGTTTGAAACATCAAATTTAAGGATGATACCAGCAGAGGGCAATAAATAGACACCATCCCTGACAGCCAGCTCTCCAGCAGCCTGGCAGCTGGAAGCTCAAGGCCCTCCGTCCATCGTTTTTGAAAAACAGTCTTAGGTTCCCTCAATAAATTGCAAAAAGAAAAGTCAAAAGTGGATTTCCTTTAGAAAATCTTTTCAGCTGTCACACAGTCCTTTGATAAAAAGCATTTTCTAAGTACTCATAACCAGCCATAATAAATAGTAATTAATAAGAAGTGGAATGAAAGTCATAAACCGTGGTGTGTCTGGTTGAAGACACTCTCACACAGCCGGTATGTGCACAGGCAGTAAAGTAGGTTCTCCATCTACAGCTTGAGAAAAGCTACTTGTTAACTTGATTTACAGCACCTTTTAATGACAGGAAATACGGTAGGAAATACGGTATTAGAAGCTATGCAACAAACAGAAATGGATGCTGAACAGATTTGGAATTACTATCCATGGAGATACAGAGCTCTTTGTGGACTTCAGCGTGTTTTCTTTAAAATATTAACATCTAGGCTGAAATGTCTTTTTTGTGCACACAGCATATGCTGGTTTTACTCTTTTATACTTCAGTACGATCATGTCAAGGGACCATTAACCAGTCTTCAACTTCCAGCTTGCACATTTTATTGTTTGTTGAGGAGGCATTTGCTGAAATAGGAGAAAAATTATATTTTTATTCTAATGAGGCAGAAAACACTATTGGAGTTCCCTAGGAGTCTTGTTAGATAATGAAGTGCCTTAGGCCTACCACCATCACCAAACTTTTTAAGACTTAAATTATTTACAGGTATTTAAGACCAACTGTTTCACCCACCATCAACGGGGACGCTCTGTTTTGTGTGTCTCAAGGCCATTTTAAGGCAGATTCATTAATCTAGGAGATCTTGCAAACAGGAAAAAAAACCTGGGCCATCCAACCCCCATGGCTGATTCCAACTTGCATAATGCAGATCAGACCCAAGGCTGATATTCAAGGATGTGAGATGATAGAAAAATAATTCTGTTCTAAGCGTATCCCATGAAAATGTTGTCATCCTAAAACTGGTGTTTTAAGAATGTGTTTTATTTCAATAGCCTGTATTCTGACAGTAGCAATAGTTCCGGCAGCTGTGTCTGAACAGCTTTATTGGGTCTTCATTTGGGAGTTATGCAAGTTAAATAACTTTTGAATTGTTATGCTTCCCATAATATTGTTACTGCTCATCAGTATTTGCTTTTTCTCTTTTTTTTATTTTAATTGCTACAGTTGTAGCCATTAGCTGAAAATCTAAAGCCGTTCTTACAATGTTCTTGTTTAATGACTGTATTACAAACATGTACATGAAATTAAGCAGCACTTTATCCTCCCTCTGCAACAGCTACCTCTGTTACTGAATATACATCTCCCCCCTGCAACTCTACCAGACAGGTATGTTTCCCTCAGCGCTCATTTTCTACAGCAGTCCTTGCAAATAACTGCATTTTGGAGCCTATCATCAAGCTCGGAAGAAAAACTAAGGTGTACAGCTAACTACACAGCTCAAGGGAAATACGCCATGGGCCTGACCCCATGTCATAGGTATGTACCAGGGCACTTCTGCTCCAGCTTCTCTAACATAACACATACATCCTGCCCAGGCCTAAAAACTGACTCTGGTGGTGTGAAGAAAGAGACATCTTGCCAGAGTGAAACAGAAAACATTCCCACCCTCCCCAAGGCCATGCGATCTGATGGAAGATACATGGCTTGGACCAAACTGTTGACCTACTAGACTGTTGGGAACAGCCCTCCAGGGTTCAAGCAGGAGTAAAAAGGAAATCTCCAGTTCCAGAAAAGAAAATGAGCCTCATGTATTCCCCTAATCCCCTCCAAAACAGGAAAAGTGTATAGGCAAAGTCCAGGGCTTTGATTGAGGTGCCTTGTCACCCTCACGTCTGCAATTTTGCATGAGGAGAGAGACAGTCTGCCAGTGGTCCAGACAGGTTGCTCTCAAACCCTGGCCATCAGCAGCTCTGCTTACCACAGCCAGGGTGGACAGAGTTCCTCGTCAGCTGTGATTCAGCAGTGATGTACAGTTCCATGTGCGAATCGGACTGTTTGGGAAATTAAAGGTGTATGCATGTTACCTGGGAAAAAAAAAAATCTGCAGTTCTCTTCTGGAGCACGAGCAGGGGCATGCATGACTTGCCAAGATCATTACTAAAGGCTGTAGTGGTGGGGTTGTATTCAGTTGAACCCTCAGTCTGTCTGATCCAGTGTTTTGGAGCTAGACATAGCCAACTAATTCTCTCTATGCTCTAAAAATACAGGGACAGGGTATGATAGACTTACCTATAACAAATGCAGTTACTTAGGGTGAAAAAGAAAAGACATTTGCTCCCTGACGCCTAAGTTTGTGTACATCCCAATGGACTACGAGAAGGGAGAGAGACAGGGAAAGGATGCCCCAGCAGCTTATTAGTATTCAACTCTCTCTTTCTGAGCCTGAAAGAAGTATTAGCCCCGACTCCCTCTCCAAAGGATCACGCTCAGTACTGTGTGCCCGCACACATGCAGGGAATGAGTTCGCGCAAGGAAGAACCATTCTACCTCCTGCTTTAAAGATAAAAAGAAGCCACGTTGTTCGCAAAAAAAAGAAAAGAAGAAAGAAAAAAAAGGAAAAAAAAAGCCATTTGATAATTGGCTGAAATTATTTGCAAGTTCTAGCCAAATTGACAGAATCGTTTAGAGTATTGGAAAAGCGAAGAGTAGAAATATTAAGAGCATTTTTTGACGCTTAAACAGAATACTGATTTTTCATTTCAAAGTGGAATTTTGTTTTCAACTTCACTTAAATGTAATTTTAAAATGGCTAAAGCACCTTAGAAGGTAAAATGATACTTTTTTTTCTTTCGTCTTGGATGTGCACATCAGAAGTCCTTTGAATACAGGCAGGGCAATGCATATCTGGGCAGCTTCTTTCTTTGTTCTCACAGTCCAAAAACTTCTTATTTTTTGGCATTTGACAGCTCTCTTCATGCTTTGTCCCAGAGAGAGGAAGAGAGATTTTTTTTTTACTGAACAAATGATGGGAGAAGTAGAAAAGCAAGAGAGTCTGGGAAACAGTTCCGTGTTTCTCTTTGAATTCAGGGTTGAGGACTTTGAACATGAAGTTCGGGTAGTGTAGGAATTGTCTTTTCCTCTGGCAGCAAAAGTCTACGGAAGTCAACAGTAGGATAGCTCTGCCTGTGTGAGATTGATTCAGTCTGGAGGAAGCCAACACAAAGAACGCAGGCAATATTATGAAGGTCTCATCATCTCAGAGGTATGTGACCTTCTCCTGCCTTCACAGGTAAATATTAAGTAGCCTAAAGAAAACTGGAATAACAGTGCTGATCTCAGAAGAATGCTACAGATGATGACAGATCTTTCCAGAAAAACATTGTAATAAATGTTCAGGTTTTCTAATGTGTTGCTCATTACAACAGCGGCTGTTGGGATTTAGCAGTATTAAATGTTTGCAGCAGATTATTGTTCTAAATTGGAAATGCGAGCACCACCCCGTACCAGGCTCTAGCCATCATCAGCCAACCTAATACTCTTTTTCCAAGCCTGCAGAGTGCTGCAGAGTCATTTTAGCATGCTGTTAGCTGATGTGGTTCTTCGCAGTGGTGCCCTGTTTACAGTCAAGAGCTGTAGTGGGGATGAGGGCAAGGAGCAGCGATGGCAGAGCCTGGGGCAGCCCTGCAGCCGGCTGCTGCTGCCGGCTACCAGTCCCAAATTGCCTTTCACAGGGAACACATACATCTCTTTTTAAACCTGGATTAGGGGCTTGGCACTCGATCAGGGACAAGTCTGGTCTGTTTACACCGTCGGCCTTTTCATACCGTGAGCTTACTCTTTAGGAAGTAATCGCCTCGCTGTGAATAAGAGTGATACATTCAGCTTATTAATGGTCACAAAGCTCTTTCTGCACTAGGATTTCCAAGAGGTTGCTATGCTAACAATGGTGTAGATCAGCTATCAATTTATATTACGTATTCATCGTTAACTTCAAGTGCGACATTTTCAGAGACAAATTAATGAGAGCCTGGCCTCACACACACTTCTGAAATGCTCAAGAAAGAATGCTTCTTGCTCTTAGGTATTGACAAGCCTTTAACAATCTCATTGTAGGGTGTTACTCTGTGCCTTTATACCTCCTTCTCTTTTTTTCCAGGCATGTCATTTATCTTTTTATTTCAGTATGAATGTTTTTAACTTCTGCTTCCAGTCCTGGTAGCTCGTTATATCTTACAGGTCTGAGAGCTCTTTAACTAAGTTTTGTTCTCATGTGGGTTCTTAGAAATTTTGTTCAAACCCCTCAAGCCCCCTGTTGTATAAGCGATATGAACTGATACCTCAGTTTTTCACAAGGAAAGCACATTTTCCGCTTCTCTGATTTTCCTTTTTGTTCGACACCTGCTTTGTTTTTCCAGCACGCTACGGAGACAGGGGCAGCAGGGCTGGGTGGGGAGTTGTACACAGGCCCCTACTAAGGCCAAGGAGGGCGCAATGGTCTCTTCTCATAGCTGGTGGTTTGTCTCTCCTGGGGCCACATTGAGGCTTCTGACTCTGGTTGCACTGGGTACTTAAGTTCAGCTTGTTAAAAAAGATACAGAAGAAACCATCACAGCTTCTCAGGGCAGAGATACTATGGGAATTCCTGTCTTCCTACACGCATATGGCACCTGGTGTTATAACAGCATGAGCCTTTGAATTTCTCCCCTTCACCAAACAAGTCAGATTATGCTGTAACGGTGACCTAACGCCTTACATCATTATTTAGCACTGGCCAGGCTTTTCGGTCACCTGCAAACTCCATCAGCAATGTATCGTTACTGGGCATTTTGATTTCTTTTTCCTGCTATGTGACTCACCAGTCTTTATGAAAGACAAGTTGTCAGTATACTGTATTTCAAATATTTTAGTCTAAAATATTTAAAATCAAGGCAGGAAGAATTTGCCATGTTGCCAGACAAAAGAGGAGGTTCACAAGCCCTGAATGGTTTCCCACTCAGAGAGATGGGGGAAGGATGAGAGGAGGAGAAAGGGGAGAGAGTAAGGAATGGGAAGGATACAAGTAGTGGCAAGAATCCCCTTTATCCTTAAAAAGATTTGGGGCCCAGTTCTGCTTTTATCTACACCATTTTCCACACCAAGACAACGCAATTGCCTTCACTGGAACAGCTGTTTTACACCCCAATGAAAATAATAGGACAATCAGGCTCTCACATGGAAAGAAGAAAGCTGAGTGTCTGCATTTCGCTGTATGGCGCTGGTCACTTGCCTCCGAGGTGGAGAGAAATAATCTGCCTTAGAAAGCATCTCATGGTGACCCGAAGGAGGCCAAGTGAATGACTATGGAGGACGCTAACACAGAATAGGTGTCAAAAGACCTGAGGGACAAAAATTAAGTGAGATGGATCCTACCTGCAATGATCAACATAATCCTAAACATGTATTTGTGATGAATGGTGCCTCACGTTTGAGGTGATAAAGGAGCTTTGGTTTTATTTAGCGTGCCACTTGACAAAATGACAGTACATAAAACATGAAGGCGTCCTGTTTAATCCAAAGTAGATATATTAAACTTGCTTCGTTTTCCATATGTGCTCTTAGCTGCTGCCTGCTGCCAGCAAGCTGCCAAGCCAGGCACAGGGCAGGATGCGCGGTCTGGGGCTGCGCTTCCTGCGGTGGGGTTTGGGTCTGAGGACAAGTGCATGGCACAAGTGTGGCCAGGAGAGGGCCACCAAGCCCTGGCAGTTTCACGGTGATTTGCTCTTTTACCAAACAAGCTTTGTATAAGCTTAATTGCAAAGTCATTGAAGCTTGTAGACGTCTAACCCCAGGGAAACTATTGCGTGCTTTGTTGTAGAAGAGGAATGGGATAGACGTTCCTTCAGATCCGCGGCAAACGTTAATTTTAGGAGAAGGAATAATAAAAGGAGATGAAAAGTGCTATTAAAAGTGCAGGGACTCCTTGCCTTTCATCCTGGCAGCCTCTGTCTGATAAACGTCGCACAAGCCACAAGGTCACTAATCTGTGCACAACTCCAGATATCCTACAGATCAAGTGGGATCGCTCCGTACCTCTTGCTCCGTTAGGAGCTGGTAGCCCTGCCATAGGTAGTCCCTTTGCTAACCTGTCATACTCTGTTAACCTAAAACAGGTTAGCAAAGGGGTCCGCTATTCCAGCCTATTCCAGATGCTCTGAACGTGCCTCAGCTGAGAGAAAAATCACTTTAAATGACTGAATGGGAGCTAAATCGTCACTTGTTTGGAGGCTGATTAAATGGGGCACTAGGGGAGTTTCATGCCTCACACAAGTGTTGCCAAGAGTTGCCACCATACATGGTGGAAGGCTGATGTGCCCAGCCCTGTCCCTACCTGTGCCTGGGGCGAGCACAGACAGCCTGCAATGCTGCAGCCCCTTGGCATGGACCACGGGCAGCCCACCTGCACGCACGCTCCTCAAACCTAATTTCACAGAATCATAGAATCATAGAATCATTTAGGTTGGAAAAGACCCTTGGGATCATTTCAATCACCTGCAGGATGAATATGGATCTAGTCATTCCTTCTGGGCTGGGTGGTGTTTGATAGAATATGGGAAGAAAGGTAGCATGCTTTCAGTGCTCTAACGAATGGAGTGTCTCGGCCTTTCTTGCTTCTATTTATACTTACAGGTACACATAGTCCTGTCTCAGTCCTTTCTCACACTACTGAATTTGGGAGTTGCTACTATTTTTTATCCAGCAATCACATTAATAAACATATTTGGCATCTGCAGAAAGTAGGTGGGACCAGAACTGTCAGTTCGCAGGAAGCAAGGTGAAAAGGAAAGTTCAGTGCACAGTTTCCAGGTTTAGGAATCACTTCTGTGCAGTCTGATTAAACAGGGGCTCAAGTAAGATCTATCCAGAGCCGGGAGAGCCAGTGAAATGCGTGCCTTGCTCTGTTTTCTCGTGCATCGAGGTTCTCCCACTGTGGTGCTACTTTTTCAGCTCTTGAGCAGGGGTTGCTCAGCGGCAAGGACAGCCTGGTCTGGAGCTCCCTGCAGCCCAAGTGAGACATCCCTGCTATGGTGTTTCCATGTGCAGACCATTTCCCACACCAGCAATGGCAGGTCAGTGGTGAGGCAGGGCAAGGTGCAGACCAGAAGGTCCTGAACTATGGAGAGTCCATAAACATGTGGATCAACCAGGATTTTCCGTGGGCAAGCCCATCATAAAGAGGTCTCTAGACCTCTTTTTTCCTCCCTGGGAAAAAAAAAAAAAAAAAAACAACCAACAAACTGCTGATGAGCCCTTGCATGTGGCTCTGTTAGTATCGAGTTAGTCATGATGGACTCGTGCATGTCAGGTTGGGGGTCTCGTGTCCAGGAAAAGCTACTCAGGGAGCCTGCCCATCCAGAGCCCAAACTCTGCACCTTGAAACCTTGCACATGAGTGTCCATATGAGACTACTTGAATGGCAGAGGAGATGTTGCCGGTTCTGCTGCTAGTGATGGGTTGCTGGTACTGTTAGGTACCACCGTTTCCTTTTTAGTACGTTACTGCACAAAGTTGTTCTCATGCTGAAGAGACTGCCACTGACATGTGGACATCTCCCTCAGTCCAAGCAGGACTGGGATAAATCTGACAAGCAGGGAGCAATACTTTGAGGGACTGCTTTTTTTCTCACACAGGAAGAAAGCTCCATTGCTGCCTCCTTCTTGAGATGATGAACTCTGCATTTAACTTATGAGTCAGATGTAAACAATACTTCTGACTTTTTTTCCCCATATTCGCTTTATCTTCTTAGAGATTCTCATGTATTAATCCTGTTGTTTAGTGAAGTGTCTAATTTATGAAGTTTCTAGCTTGTGGGAGATTTGCTTCTTTAAACAGTCAAACTAAATCTGTAATAACCATCTTTATTGCTAAAATCCAAGACAACTTTACCAAACCAGACAAGCTTCTCTGTACTTAGACCCTCAGTGTAGTAGAAACAAGATAAATAGTAGCCATGATGACATCATCTTGAGGAATCATTCCAGAAAGCCATTCTTTGATGCATTCTTTCTCCACAGCCTGCCTAATTTACATGTTTATTAATTAGCTAGAGATGATATATATCACCCAGCAATAAACTTAGTGTCCTGTGTTGTTTTGGTTTAATTTCATTTGCATTTACTTCATGGTAGCATATCTTACACATATATCAAATATTTTCAAATGAAAACAACTTGTCTCATTAAATGTCTTACCCATTTTAAGAATTAAAGCAACTTTTCTTTCCACTTAGTCAAAACACATTCCAGCTTTAACAAATTAACATGTTACAAAGCTTACTGCCCTGTCCCCTAATTAGAAAAAACCCAAACACTGTCCACATCAAGTGTAAATCTCTCTTTCCTCTGTGTACCCCAACAAGGCTTTAATTCATTAGGCCTTTCAATGCCAAAATTCCTTTCATACAAGATGGTACACAGTAAGATTACTACATACACAGGCAAAAACTTCAACCTCAGGTGACTATCCCACTACACGGAGAATGCAGAAGTTTACCTTCTCTGAGGCGTAGTCCGCTATTACCACATTATTCTTGGGCTTAAATTTTTCCATCCATTTTCTCAGTCATTTTAAAATCTTAGATCCAGTTCCAAGGCTATTGGTCACCACTCTGGGTAAAGCTATATAACTGGTCTCATCATCATTCCTGACTCATTCATTACTTTACCAGGGCAGTTCAAAAACGATGAAGAAGAAGATGTTAAAATGCTCCCTTCCACTCCTGGAAGAGTCTTCTCCATCTCCATAGCCTCCACTTTCACCAGACCTGGGATCCAGGGATTTGCACGTGTTGTACAAGACAGTACATTGTCGCTTGGATACCATTAAGAATTTCCAGAAAGGAGCTAAGAACTCTCAAAGATCCTTCTTTTGGATAAATAAAAAGAAAGTAGGGATCTAAAAATGCTACTTTACTTAAAATTACATGTCATACTTCTGCACATCCAATAAGTACCATCTGCAGTCAGGAAAGCCACTGGAATGAGAATGTCATAACTGAAACTACAGAAATGACAATGAAAGGTATTTTCAGAGCTCCTCAATTTTTTGTGTTATGTGTTAAGAAACAAAGTCTTCTGAGACTAAGGAAGACATAAAGACAGATCAATCTAGTCTGCCAATATGATTTCAGGAGATTGGAATATAATAACAGTGAATCAGAAATTTATTATTTTGAGCATGAAGAAGTGGAGGTGGGAGATGTGAAGGGAAGATGCTCAGGAATGACGTGCCTTGCCACAAGTGTATCCTGTGTGCCATTTGATAACATCAAGTTAAAAATAGTGCAAGGCCAAATGATGCTGGCATACCTCTGTCCTACTAGTTCAATGACAGGACTTTTTTTCTAATTTTGAAAAAGTGGAGAGAGAAAGAAATCTACCTTTTTCCAGTCACAGTCAACTTAGTGTTGATGTCTGGTTTTGTCCTGAGTGCTGTGAAGGCTGACGTGATTTACACTCACGCTTGCCACTGTCTTAGCTCATCCCTGCACAGGGAAACACCCTGGCTCACAGAGCTTCGGGATATTTGTCCCACATGGCTTTAGCTTCAGGAGTATGAACATAGTCAGCATTTGCTGAACCCTGCTGTAGGTTTTTTAAGACTCAGCTAATGCTTTCATTTCTTTTTGGTTTAAATCTCTGTTTGCGCCTTTGGGACTAACCACAGTGCAGGACAAAAGACATCCTGCTACAGAGACAGAGCACACATCAGAAGTTTTTGGCACTATCACACCACGCTTCCAAAACCACCAGATTAAAGATTCCCCATCTCCAGTCCACGTGTAAAATGGAGGGAAAATATATACTTCCCATAGGTTTGTGAAATAATTGTTTGCAATGCAGAAACACCTGAAGTCCCCTATGGAGACTGGACTCAGCTGCATTTGTTAGGACATGTAAGCACAGCATGTACCAATGTCCTCTGAAGTGACAGCAGAGAAAAGCACCGGCAAAAGGGTTGATGAAGTTTTCTTTCCCTTCAGTGAGCGGGCAGGCAGAAGGCAGCCTGGGATGCCTTTACAGAAGCTATCTTCAGATTATCACAGTATCATCCTGAGACCCTGGGACAGAGCTGCAGATTGAATTCAGATTTCTCAAGACACAGTCAATACCTTTCATCCAAAGCAATTTCCTTCTGTCTTGCTGACAGGCAAATTGGAAATGTGACAGATGTCAGACAAGCTGGCAGGGTGACAGGAGGCTTTCGGATGCAGTCTGCTAAGAGGGCAAGAACATCCATTTTTCTCCCACACCAAATACTGACTCCTACCTTGCCCTCAGCTCCTGTTTATATCCTGCTTTGCCAGAAAAGGCAGTTTCATTTCTTCCATGGAAGTCCTTTCAGAGCCAGTCATCTAGGACAATTGAGCACAGGCATTAAGATAATTACTGTGAAGAGTTATTATATCCTGGCCAAGTCTTGTGCCATGCCTGCTCAATTTTTCTGAATACAAATTTCTTGCAAAATTAATCCCCAGACCGCACTATAAATGCTCACCTGTGGTGAAGCTTCCCAGAGCTTTGATGCGGATCTGCGTGAATCTTTTCCCTAAAGTAAGAAAATCCAGGGGGAAAAAAAAGGAAGTATGAAAACAAAAGCCTGAAACCAACAAAAATGCAGAACTCGGAAAAACAGAAATTAAAAGGGCCTGCAGACCAATCTTTGCCTTCCTGCTCCGTTCTTGAAGAGGGGGACCGATCTCACATTCTTGTTGTTAGTCCAGCATCTTTCAGGAATAAAAGCTACACAGTCCCTTAAGAAAAGTCTTTCCTACTGTCCCATCCGAGACCTGGCTCCCTGCTTTCTGTTATTCTCAACAGCTGGTCTCTGCTCTTGTCCTGCTTACCTTAGATGTAGCATAACCCAGGTATGGAGCTCAGCTGAAAACCGGGCACAGGCCTGAACAAAAGCACGCACAGGAGCAGCGTGCAGTAGGAAACAGGGCGATAGAGGGAAGCGGTTGGTTATAGCCTGGCACCTCGATAGGGAGGAGGAAAAGGGGAACACCAGGGAAGCGGGGAAAGAGATCAAGAAAACACCGGGCCCACTGTGAAACAGTGTGGGCAGCTCTGTACAGAAAAAGTCCACCAAGAGTTTTCTGTGCTGAGCCTTGGCTGAAAGCAGTTTGTAGCCGTGAGGAAAGAAATAGGCACTGTCTGTCGGATTGGCACACTGCTTCTAGGGCACTTGACTCTACCATCCATGTCTTTGCTCAAGACAAATAACCTAGAGGACCCCATAGCTTCGTTAACCGACTGGGTCAAAAGGAGTAATAATATGCGTAATATAACAGTTAGACTTTGGCAGTATTTAATGTGTTCACTCCGGGAGAGGTTTGGATAATAGTTCTGATTAATACAAATGAATCAAATTTTTAGGAGGTTGTCAGCTGTCCTCCCCCTAAAAAGCAGAGTGATTAATGATAGCAAAATTATAACAAGAAGGTAATAATAGCTTGCACTTAGCTTTTTAAATTGTAAGGAACTTTACAAACATTCACTAATTGATTTAAAGCCTGTGTTTATCCTGTGGTGTGAACGTTACAAGCGTAAGACAAATGTATTAACCAGAGAGAGAGCAAAATTCATCATGCTCCCCACTGAAATCAATGTCCACTTCTGTGTCAGAAAGAAGTATTAGGCTCTTAAGCAGTTGGTATTAAAGAGCAGATGTTTTAGCTGCCACGGACCCAGAGGAAACCACGCTGTTTGAACCAGACAGCTGGAAACCACGCTGTTACACTCCTAGTGGTGTTTCCTGGTGTTTGCACTGAAGAGGACTTCCATTGACTTGAGTACCTTTAAAGCATACTGAGGCATGGAGAAACCGGAGTCCCATAAAATACAATACCGCTATTAACACTGATGGCTAGCACACTTCTAGCGCCCTCACTCAGTTGTGAGGCCACCTCTGAAGTGACATATTAGTCCCTGTGTGCAGGGGTGTGAGATCTAAACTCAGCCTTCGCTTGCTAAAAGCACTAGTTTTCTGCAAGACAAGCCTAGCTGTCCTCAACAAAGCTTCCTCACAGCGAGGGAAAGGAGGTGGCAGCTTGGCTTAAGGGAAAGCTCCATTTTAAGATCTGAAAAGTAATTGCCACACTGGGATGGTCTATGTGTGGGTACATCTCCTTTGGATCTTCACCTCCGTAAATTAGCATTACAGTTTGTTTTTCATAGAGGGGTATTAGCGCTGCCGGACTGCTTGGCAGTTCTTGCTCCACTTGTGTTTATCTTTTGTAAAGGTCGTGTTCCTGCTTGCAGTAGAATTGGCAAAAGGGGTTGCTAGCAAAAAGGCTTTTTTGTACAGAAGTGTAAAGGCCTTTAGAAAGGAACATAACCTTAAAACAACCACTGCAGACATTTCACAGGGCTTGCATGCTTAAAATTGTTCTTGGCCAAAAAGCAATGGTTTTGAATCCTCTTTTCAATGCTTTTTTGTACCACACTTAACATCACAGTAAGAGAAGACAAAGTAACTGCTCATACTTCTTCAAGTACCAAATGAGGTAACCTTGAAAAGTGGAGCACTGGCAAACACACTTGAACTGCTTCGGCGTGGAGCCGGCTGGTATCAGGAGCAGTACAGCTGTGCTGCACTGCTGGGCTGAGCTACAGGAACCTGCCTAGCAGTGTCCAGATGTGTTGCTCCCATGTCCAAGCTGATATGCTTGCACAGAGTGATGCAACACCATGGGGACTGCCTGGCTGTGGTGAAGTTGAGGAAAGGCTGAGAGACCTGGGCCTGTTTAGCCTGGAGAAGAGAAGACTGAGAGGGGATCTCATCAATGCTTGTGAATATCTAAAGGGCGGGTGTCAGGAGGATGGGGCCAGAATTTTTTCAGTGGTGCCCGGTGACAGGACAACAGGCACAAAATGGGACACAGGAAATTCCATCTCAACATGAGGAAAAACTTCTTTACTTTGAAGGTGGCAGAGCACTGGCACAGGCTGCCCAGAGAGGTGGTGGAGTCTCCGTCTCTGGAGACATTCCAAACCCGCCTGGACGCGTTCCTGTGCAACCTGCTCTGGGTGACCCTGCTCTGGCAGGGGAGTTGGACTAGATGATCTCCAGAGGTCCCTCCCAACCCCTGCAGTTCTGTGTTTCTGTGATTCTGTGATCTCTACACAGCGCTTGTTATGTGGTGTGAGCATCAGGTGGGATGAGCTTTTGTGGTACCCGAAGCCAGTGTAGATAGAAAAATAAACACTGTGTTTGGGCACATACCCTCAAAGACATGTTGCCGCATTGGGTACAAATTGCCATTTGTTAAACTAGGCAAGCTTCATGCCCAGATGACTACAAGACCTTGTGTGAGCAGCATCACTTCAATTGTGTCCATTCGTGTAATCCTGCTGATTGTCTTCTGCAAACTGAATCCCTCCAGAGGCAGTGTTGCTGCAGGGGAAGGAAAAGGAGAGCTGCGTGTTGTTTGTATAACAGTGCTGATATGAAATCTGTACCGCATGTTTAGACTGGTACTTGAGTCAATGTCTTCTGACCATTTCAACTTAACAGTTCAGATGTGGATACTGACAAAACAGTGGAAAGCCGATATGCCCACGTGATACTCCAAGAGAGCAAGCAGATCAGGGGTGGTGGTGCAGTTTTCCTTTGTAACCTTTTTTTGGTACTTTGTCCAGGAAAAACTCAGATGGAAGTGAATACCTTAGTGTGAAGTGCTGACTGCTGCAAAAAAAGTCCAGAAGAGCATGGATAGACGGATGCCAACTTTCTGAAAGGCAAGTTTAACTGGCTGGGCACAGCCTTGCACCAGTGCAGGCATATTTCCTCTGGGACCCCAGCTTAGTGACCATCATCCCCAGATCTGCCCTGGGATCACACACACTTCTAAGTGGTGTAAACATGCCTTTACTTGCTTTTATGTGGGCATTGTCTGCAACAGAAATTAACATAAGCTAAAAAGAGCTTACGTTCTTCTTCGGCACGCAAGAGGCCTTTTCAGCATCACAGATTAGACCTGCTCTGCTGGTGTGCTGTAACTTGTAAACTGCCTGCACTCTGAGGAGTCTGTGAGTCCATCTCTCCTGTGGGAGGGTGGACAAAGTATCCTCCCGCATCAACTCTGTGGTGGTGTCAGGGGCAAATTCCTGCCTCTCAGAAATGCCTTGGAGCTAATTTGTGAAGCAGTGAGTCATTCCCCTGCTGGGTGGTGCTTCAGAATGTCGCTAGCTTCCTGCCTTTTCCAGCCCTGATCCTCACAACTTTCTTCAGCAGCTCGAAGCATTTTCTGTTGCTGCACTTTATCTTACCTGGCTATCTTCAGCCTGCCGCCAAAATCTGCTGCTTCTCCTGAGCCTGAGTAAATCCAGTGAGGTTTTTTTCAAATGTTTTCTCCCCCAGCCTTGTGCATGACACTTAGACCTAAAGCTCTATTTAGTTTACTTCAACTCCTTGCATAACAAAATTTAGAAATGTGATTAACAAAAGAAGCAAGAATTAGCCCCAAAAGCTGTGGAACTAGGGTTGGCTGAACAGAAAAACTTCACTTTTCAGCAGCTGAGATTCTGTAGTGTTTTTCAGAAGAAAAGGTCCCTATCAGCCTCCAGTTCCTCCTTTGGCAACACCCAGTCCCAATAGGCAAAACCAAGGTTTGACTCTCTCCCCTCTTCTCTTACAGAAGAGAAAAATGAGAAACAGGCAAATTAAGTGGGGCAGGAGGATGCAAGAAAAAGACAGGAAGGGGACTCAAATTGAAATGCAAATCAAATGTCTTAATCACAAGGCTGTCCTTTCTTTTCATACTGAGGACGTACCTCTTTAAACGCTTTCTTAAAAAACAAGCTGAGTGTAGAGAAAAACTGCGGCGGATTCTGTGGGACTGTCATCTCTAGCCTTTTTGCATACCAACCATTTTGGTTAACATTGTTCTTTCAGATGTCACAACTATGTCATATGGCAATGGGGCGAATGTGCCCACTAAATCTGCCGCTGGCTCATAAGGTACTTAATGGGATTTTTTCAGCTGAAGAAATTTTAATCATTCTAATCTCAGGAAAATAGTCCTGCAGGAAAATGATTTCTCATTTATCTAAGTATCCATTTCAACTGCTGAGAGTCAGAGGACCAGAAAATGAAACTTTTAGTCCTGAGCAAACTGAATTTGAAACCCAGGTTTAAAAAAAAATGGTTTAAAGAGAAGCTTAGCATTTGGAGGAAACAAGGAGAAGGTGTGTGTGTTACCTGCTGAAGAAGCAAAGCTTATCCCGGTTTTCAGCCAGGTCCACCAGCCAGATTTCCCTTTCAGAAGGCCTTGAGATGGAGCTGCTCGAGGCACTGCACTGGATACACTGTGCCTCCTTACGCACGGTTCAAGGTTAAACACAACACAGAGAGCTTGACCGAAGTGGTTTGTACAAAAAACCACATTATTGAAAACTAGCCCCAAAGTGCTGGTGATGTGTCAGGGAGCTCATGTACAAAGCGCTCAGATAAAATACACTTTATAAAAATACCTTATGTCTCCTTAATCAAGGCTCTTTGAGGGTATTTTTCGACCTCTGAGTCAACAAGCATTTTTTTTCCTCCTTAAACTGTCTTGCTTCTCTCTGCCAGCCAGCCTCCTTCTTCATGCCCCTGTATAGGTGTTTTTCTAAATGACCTCCACTCTAAGTCTTCCTGCATTTTAATTACTTTAAGATGGAGCCTTGAATGTTAATGATACTTCAAGATATTAAATCTGTGAATAATTAAGGTGGGTTTTTTTGCCTCACTCCTTTAGTGAGAATGATTTGTGTTCGGTGCACTAAGTTTTGATGCCTGACAGCTGAAGCTTAATATTTTTTCATAGTTTCAGAGACTGAAAGCTTCTATTAATTTAGACAGTCATTGAAAAAAGAATCTCAAAATGGTAATATAAAGAACTAAAGATCATATTCAGTAAATACATCCACAGAGGAAAATCGTGTTCTTCAGTGTATTTATGCATAAATTTACCATTCATTTTATTTTAAATTCTCTGATTTTTTTCTGTGCTTCTTATCAAACTTGTGCCTCAGTGCTTCCTTAGTGAATATCTTTGAAACAACAGTCACCTCTCTGCTGGTTTAGGGATTTTATAAAAAAGCTGCTTCACTAGAAGCCTGGTAGCCGTGCTAAATGTGCATTTCCCTTGCCGTCACTTTTAATGCTTTACCCAGCTTTATTCAAAGTGAGAAGAAGTTTTGCACCTATTACAAAGAGAATTGACTGGAAATGATTTCCTGAGTTTTTATCCACTCAGCATGTCCAATTCTTTCTTGACTGACAAGAAATCCTTGATAAAACTCACTTTCCAAGATACTCTCTCTTGAATTTGAGTACTATTTCCATTGTATGAGTTTATTGACCCTTAGCATTACAACATTTTGACTCAGTCTTACACCCAATGCCTTTAAAAGCATTTCTGCCTTTACAGTGTGTCACTTACTAGCAATGAATGAAAGCACTATGACTTAGAGAATTCAAAGAATCTCAAAAAAGTAAACATTGTAAAGTTTTGGCCCCATCTTATACATAATACTTTAAATACACTTTCTTGCTCTTCTCTGTGTAGCATTCATTATTGATGAGCAAAAGCACTGCAACTTTGAAAGGAAAATTTAAGTAAATCTCTAAAATACTAGGCTAGGAAAATGAAGATGGACTATCTCAGAGGTACTTATTACCGAGACTGGGAAACATAAGAATGGTAGGGGCTGGAAGTGTGGCTCAGAAGTGTTTGTACTTTTCCATGGTATAAGTCAAGGAAAGTATTACCAACTGGAAGAATTTTAAAGCAATAAAACGAGGCTCCTTTCAAGCAGATTGTTTTATTTGAGTATGAGGATGCTCTGAGAAAAAGAATTGCGTGCACCAGGATCTCTTGGGTACCTTAGTTACATCAAAACAACCATGTAAACTT
The DNA here is from genome assembly GCF_963924245.1 of Chroicocephalus ridibundus. Taxonomy (NCBI): domain Eukaryota; kingdom Metazoa; phylum Chordata; class Aves; order Charadriiformes; family Laridae; genus Chroicocephalus; species Chroicocephalus ridibundus. Next base: position 85,879,755 of record NC_086284.1, read on the forward strand.
TTCATAAAGTGTCTGTTAGAAGATATGTATGTAATTAAAGCCTATCACAGGATCAGGATGTTAGTACGGCATGACCACCACTACCCATCACTTCCCTCAGAGTGGAATGTAATCAGTTTTTGCCTGTAATACCGTATATTGAATGTGAGCTCTTTCAGGACAGGGACTTTTTTGTGTACTTGTACTTGTGTTGAGAAAAATACGGGGCTGATGCCTCTTTAGGTTTCAACAACAGAAATAGCTCTTGACAATGCTTTCAACAATAGGGTTTAACAGAAACCACAGATGGGTTACAAGCAATGCGGCTTATATTCTTAAGTAAAGGACAGAGTTCAAGACCGGGTTATGCAGTAGCATGTAGGGAAGGATAAGTTAAGACAGCAAAACGTTGCTATCCAGTGCAGCCTCGGCACTGCAGCATTTACCTAAAGTAGGTGGTTTGAATACATGTCTGGTGAGACAAAATCTGTTTTTACTGAGCCCTGTCAGTTTTGCAAACACATGGAGTTTTGGCTAGGCAATGAGGACTAGCCTTGAGGACATGTATTGAGCAAGAAGAGGTGAAGGCATAATGTTGGTTTCCTCTCTCCACCTTTGGGCCCCTCTCCTGAGAGTCCTTGTGAACATGGAATAGTCACCTCATCTTGCACTGAAATGTTTGTGTGTCACATCAGGGTTTGCACATTAAGGGCTTAGTGGACAAGGTCTGTACCTGTTATTAATTTGTCTCAACAACTGAAAGCGAATGATGAAGATTTTGCCATGAGTCTATATAGATTGATGCATTTTTGCTGTTCATTTTAAAACAACTTGTAACAAAAATTCTTCTGCAACGCATAACAGGCATAGGATATTTTTATGTTGTCAACAATAAATCAAAACAAGTCTTACAACCTTATATTTCTATGGACAGCAGTCAGATTACTAACTGCATTTGCCAAATGTCTCCTGAAGTATCCTGCCAACATATCACTTCAGCAGGAATGACAAGCCTGTTACATTCAATAATAATTTGGAATTGGTAAAGGAGAAACTGACATAGAAATAAAGGATAGTGAGGACAGAGAAGGGTGAAAACCAGTCATGTTGGCTCTCATGATCCTAATACTTGATATGAAGGCAGGTGGATTGTCATTTCCTGACCACGGTACAATCAGTAGTGGCAGAAATGTTCCAGCAGATGCTGATCTCAGGCCTGCTTGAGGAGCTGTTGTCACCATGCTCCTGGAACATCTCCTTCCAAGAGAGCCTGCATCATGATATTTGCCCAGGAAAGGGAAAGTAATGAGAAAAGAACAAGCAAAATGTTTAGGCCTCAGGAAAAAAACACGTTTTGGACTTGCTTTGGGTGAAGGCTCGGAAACTGGCAGCTTGCCTTCTGCATTTTGGTGTCTGAATTTGGTTTTATGCACTTTCAGGGAACTGAGTAGTTCTGTGGTTTCTTATTAAAATTTTACAAGAAAGAACTAAAAAGTACATTAAGATGCCTTTAAATTAGATTTTTTAATACCCACAGACCTATTAAAAACATGTAGTGAAAAATTTTTTTGTAGCATCAACAAATCTGCCTCCAGAGTAACGTTTTTCAAGCTCATTAGCTTACATGTCTCAGCATTTCCATGCTGATAATAATTTTAAATATAGTTTTAAAGAATATATTCGGTTTAACGGTTAAGATACTCTTTCACCCTTATTCATAGTCATGGACTAGGCAGCTTCAAAACAGGTTTTACAGGCCAGAGCTTCTGCTAATGGCTGACTTAACCTTGTTTATGAGTTGCAGTATTGTTTTACCATCTTTTCCTAAGTAAGCATGTAATTAGAGCCCAGAAGATGCGAACAGTTATTCCATTTGCATTTATTTCTTGCAAATTTTCATTTATAATTTTCTTGCCATTCTATTGTGTGGGTGCTGTTGCAGTGTTTGTGAACATTGAATTCTATCAGTGTGGAATTTTAAATTCACCTACCATATTAAAATCACAAACTAGATAAGGATTTGCCTGGTACTGAGTGCTACTAATTGAGATGATGTTTCAGTAATTCCCAATCTTAACCTGTGAGATATACGCATGAATACATGATTTTTTGTTTACTTTGTACTACCTATAAAAAAAAATTCCCCTGAAAATAGACCTCCACAACCACAGTCTAATATTTCCTTCCCATAATTAATTAAAAATTACAAAGCTTCTGGGCTAGACACTCAAGGTACTTGGTACCTGCTCTTATTTGGGATTTAGGGCACCTAGGGAATGCCAGCTAACGGAGCTTTGGACTACAAGAAAGATTTAAATGAACAGATGCGCTTCTTGGATGATCATACACCTGAGAACAGAGCTAACATTAAAAAAAAATGTTTTGAGTTTAAGTAGATTTACAGAATATTACTTATACAAGCCTTTACAAAGGTATACATTTCAAGTCTCCTGAGAACTTGCCCTACTTTGCAAACCTAATTTTTGTGCAGCGGCTGCTCCTCCTGGCTTCTGGGTTAGATATGTGGGTTCTTTCAGAGCTCTAGAAAGATATGTTGTCCCCTGGAATAAAGTCCTTCTCCTAGAAAAGGCTGTCAGAGAAACTAAACTGAACTGAACTGCTGCAGTTGCTGGTGGGTTGGTTTGACTGCTCAGGACCCGGTCCACAGCCTCTTGGAAAGATTTACCTCAGCTCTAGGGGTTGCTCCAAACTCCATCACTGCCAGCGTAGTCACTTCGCAGGAAAGGAAAAGGGGATGGTGACCCCAAGACTGGCCCCATTAGGAGAGGGTGACAAATCCTTGATAGATACAGGTACCCACAGAGATCTCCAATAGGAGAATGGATTAAGAGGTGTCATCTCCCCACCTCCCCCAACTTTGAAATACAGGGGATATTTAAGCCACCACGGGTGGATAGAAACAATGAGCATGAAAATCCGCTTGTGATATTTTTTGATTGGCTAATTACACGTCTGCTGGTCTAGTGCCTAATTTACACTTCAAATACTGTAATTTGCCTTGTCAAGTGCTTCTTTTTATTGAGCATTTCGCTGTGTTAAAATAATTACCATCATATACTTCTAAGGGCCATTTCTGTTGTTGGACCTAAAGGTCTTTTTAGTCAGTCACCACAGCCCTCCCATTGCCCCTTGCTCTGTGATACATTTGTGGGGACAGGAAAAAACAGGGAAGATCACCCAAACAATCTCTGAGGTACCCTTTACATACGTACAATAATTTCTTTCTGTCCTAAATATTGGCATACCTGGCAATAGGTCAGCAGTGAATCCACTTGAAATACTTTCTTCCCAGACAGTTTCTAGAGCAGTGAGTCACTCTTATAGTCAGACTTGAGATAATTTCATAAATTAGGAGGCTATCACATGTTTTCTTATTGTCCTTCTGCACAATGTCCATTTTGGACCCACAACAGTGATCTGGAACATCCCAGTGTTACTTTGGAACCTTCCCTTTGTACGCCCTGTTAGTATGCCCAGTCCAACGTGGAGAAGATTACACAGAAGAAAATGTTTATGAAGAAAGTTCTCAGCTGTTTTAACCACTGTCAATTAGGCTTTTACGTTGTCATATGCAATTGAACTCCACTCTCTAGATGTTGGCTCCTGGTACCACAGCACTTCCTTTGGGAGGTATCATGCCATAGCTGCCAAGCAGGGAGAGAGTCAAACAGTTGAACCAAATCACGATCAATGCTTTAATCTCTTGCTGTTGTTGCTATTGTTATTGTACAGCAGCCACTTCTAGCCCTTGATCTGAAACAGCATAGGTGGTTGCACCTCCTGGTGACATCCACGGGCTTATCAGTTTCTACCTCATCTAAATGATGCCGTAACCATTGACCTCAAATGGGAAACCCAACTGAGAGTTCATATCCGGCCCATCCGGTTCTCCTACCGCATCATTCACCCCATCACGCAGCCTGTGCACCCATGAAACCCACCAAAACTCTGGCAAATGTATGAGGGCTTGTCTTTGCCCATCCTGAAGGCTGTAGAGATCTTTCTGATGATCTGATGTCCGCACCAGAAATTCACCTTTCTGTGGCCAGTTTGGGTAGTCTGGATATGTCAACATAATAATTTGACCTTCTACCCCTGACTGACTTGTTCCTTGGAATGATTTGTTATATATGCATTTGTTTACCTCTGTCGTCTAACAAAAATACCTCTGCAAATGCAATTTATAACAGAGAAGGTATGTCTTCCAAAACCGTTAGCAAGAAAATAGAGCAGGAATGAACTGCTCAAAATAGCTAGCCTATGACCTGAAGTTATTCCACTTAACACTGGTGCGCCTTTTACTGAACAGTAAGAATGTGCCACCCTGTTGAGTCAAACCAATGGTCCTTCTAGCCTCATTTGTATAATGGTCTGCAACAGAAAGAGGGTCTGAATTTTAAGAACAGGGTGACATTTCCCCAGTATAATCTCGCAGGTTCCCAGCAGTTCATGATCCTCCTGAAGCACAGGTTTCAGCTGTACCTTCATGCTGAGCTACTGAAGACAGATTTTTTACTTCTTCATCTGAATCGCTTTTGACTTCACTCAAGTTTTTGGCCTTCAAAATTACCTCTAACTTTAAATTCTCCAGGTTAATGATTCACGATTTAGGGAAAATACTTCTGTTTGTTTGATTGTTTTAGAATCCTAGTTCTAAACCTAGTTTTAGAACCCTAGTTGCTAGTTACTGAATTATGTAATTTTTCTGTTCACCTCATCCGAGCCAGTGTGATTTTATGGAGTTTATAATATCCTTGCTGAGCTCTTTCTTTTCTGGGATTGAAGAGTACATTTTTATTTGCAACACGTTTTATGGGGTTTTATTTGCAAAGGCTTTCTTGAGATGCTAAAATTGAAGTGAAGAGTTTTGATAAAAAATGGCTTGTTTTACATCCTGTGTTCATACCAGAAAAGATCTTTTACTATGAGATGATGGAACTATTCTAAAATACAGGTTGTAAAGTATCCTTTAGCAGCAGAGTTAGACTACTACAAGAGTCTACCACTGAACTCCAATATGCATATCACAATGCAGAAAAATGAGCACTTCAGCTGTTTTAATATATTTGCCTTTATACTGGAGCAGTGTTTTTTCAAGCCTATCTGTCTCAGAAAGGATTTGCTAGATTAATTGACAGTTTAAATGCATTTAAATATTAAATATTAAAACAAACCATAAAGTTCATTATTAGATGGCATTTTAATTACATGTTTTTCAGCATTTTTACTGAGGGTTATATAGTTAAGTGCTCAACAACCCCTTGAAAATACTATCAACGAGATGTGCAACATCTGAGACTATAATCTATTATTATTTACACAGGCCTGAGTCAATTTGTTTTATTGTTTAACATCTTAGAAAAGCCTTTGTTGTCCTAGAAAAACTCATATACACATCAGTAAACTGGAGAGCCTGCTGTTTTCCCCTGGGTACATTGCTATGTGTTGTTAATTCTCAGAGAAAGCTGTCGATGGACCTAACATCTGGGAGTATATCATTACGTATGATAAACTTAGAAGCCTTTGTAATTAAATTCCACTGTGTGGTAGAAATGGGATCAGATTTACCAGATGATGCAGCAGAACATTGTAGTCAGGATTCAAGGGTTTAAATAACACAGCACTCTTTTCGGCAGATGTGTCCTGAAGAATAATTTGCTAGTTTTCAGTACTCTGTAGACCTTCCCTTAATGCAGACCATTTAGAACTGGTTGAATAATGAATAAATAAAAAATTATTTCTGACCAAACATATTATAATTAGCAATTAACATTACGCCCATCATTCACTTCTAAAACCATTGTGGGGCTTGTTGCACATTCCTGTAGCTATTTAGAACAAAAGCAACTGAGTTCTGTGTTATTTGATTCCGTTGCCTATGCCAGAAACGTAAAATAGGGAACAAAAGCTGTAAAAATCTGAATTCTAACCCCAGCATTTTCACAAGGACCCTGTCCATTTTCTTAAAAGGTTCATGAATTTTGCATATCCCATTTGCTATGTGACCAGTATGAAATGACTTTGGACCGAGTTAAATACCCAGTGAAGACTTAGCTGGCTTCAGTGAATTTCTGTCCAGACCTTTGTTTAGATGTCAAAAGTTGGATTATGTCCTAATTTAAGACACCCGCACTTGAAATGTCAGCCTTTTGGCCTGTGTTTCTTTCAATGCTGCTACCTATAGAATGGTGAGAATAAATTTAACCATTCCCATAGGATTTTGGGAGGATTCATCAGGATGTGCCTGTAAAACTGAAAAGCACTGGTCTTACAAACGTCTTCATCAGAAGTGTTTATCTTGGCTGTTACTTAGCTCCAAAGAAATGAAATATTGATTGTCTTCCTAGATTGCTTTAACCCTCTCTACTTTCACTGCAGTAAGGGAAGTTCATAGAGTAGAAACCACTTAATCGGAATCTCACGGGACCCAGCCACATTACTAGCCCGTGTTTTTTTAGCGAATTCTTGGATGGTGTTTTTTAACAAACTCTTACTGTTTGTTTTTTTCATTTAAAAATAAAAACTCTGAAAATAGCCCTATTCATTTTAGTGGGAGCCCTTATCTTGCATACAAATGGGAGGAAACTGCAAGGGAAACTTAAGTTTATTAATAGTAGGTAGGAATATTACATTGTTTAGGTCTTCTATAAATTTTGGGTTGGAAGGAGCAAGCTCAGTTTGCTCATTCTCCTGCTAGCTTGAGATTTCTTCTCTGTGATTTACACATAAAGGGATTTATTAATGGGATGCTCAAGATCAACGCATCTGCAGGTCGGTGAGCACCCTTGGTGCACTGCTGAGCAAATCTGCATCCCTGTAAAACTTCAAAAAAAACCATTTCCTGCAGTTTAATGTCACTGTGAGAGAGCTCTTCATATCTGCAGAATGACAGTCCCATGGATGATCGCTTTGTGCTTTCCTTTCCCTGGCTGTAATTGTTATGATCTGAACTTTACGTGATATTTCTTTATAATTTTAAGAGTAAATTCCAAACATAACTTACAATTAAACAAAATAATTAGGTCCTGAAAGAAAAAAATTATGCTTTGCATCTGATGAGGCCTATTAATCTTTCTCAGTAAGGGCTGCAGACACACTGGACATCAACAGTTAAGACAGAGTGCCAAGGCTGTAAAAATGAAGATAAATGACTGTTTTGCTTAAACCCATCTGCTGTTGATGGGCCTAAGAGGGGCTGAGCTTCCGAGTGATTCCAGAGACTGTATCTGCCCACAACACTTTCACTTGGACTCATTTTAACACATTTTGAAGTAGTTGTGAATATTGTTTTAAAAAATTATTTGCGAACGCATTACATCAGTTATGTTCATAATGGCGTTTGTGCCCTTTGTGGTGCACAAATGCAACTTAATAATTCCAAATAACACATGTCACATAGAATCATAGAATCATTTAGGTTGGAAAAGACCCTTGGGATCATCGAGTCCAACCATCAACCCCACTCTACAACTTCTCCTAGCTTTCCTCCGAGAAATTTGGCAGCTGTTGGAGGCTTGGCAATGTGACGTTGCAGGCACTTTAACATCAACTGCAGCTCTTTCACAGGATGGTTGAAAAGGGAGGCGGGAAGGGGAAGGGCATTTTTAATGTATGGCTCAATGTATAGACCTAAACTGGGGCTGGAAACAGGAGTACCCGGTAAGAAGTGGCAGAGAGCAATGTGCTGTAGAGTTGCCCTTGGATGCGTGACACAACACACACACCCCTGCCTCCTGCGCTGCATGAAAGATGTGGTACGTTTCTCCCAGTCACTCTGGCTGATCAGTCTTGGAGGCTCCAGCAATACCTTATGATGACAGAAGCCCAGGCAAGATAATTCTCAGCAGAATTGCTGTGACAGCTGCCCAGGTTTCCATTTTGAGCCGGTAACCATATGCTGCCATGGTCATTTGGCCAGGAGGAGTAAAATTGATGTGCCACCTCCCATCCGGAGGCAGCTGCGGGCAATGAGGAGAAGTTTGTCTTCTGCCTGCTTTACATCTCATCAGCGGACAGTCAGCTGCAGCCATGGCCCCTGGGACTCTGCGCAGCAGGATGATGCCGAATGATGTAGTTTGCCCATCTTCTGTTACCGATATCCAACTGTAATTATAAAGGAAACAAACCTAATGTAGGGTTGCTTCATATCCCCAAACCTAATTGTTATAATCACCAGGTGATCGCTTCCGATGCTTCCTCATCTCTGGTGTACCCCGCTGGTCTTCACCCCTCAGCTACTGCATTTTTTCTGAGAACAGCATTACCTGATTCTACTGCTCTGTGAGCCGGCTTGAGGGTGCCGTTCCCTGGGGTAAAATGTGGTTATCTTGGTGAATCCGATTTAGGTTCCTATTTGGTAATTTTGTTCTCTGCAGTTACAAGAAAAGTTGTAATTGGTGACTGAAGACCTTCCTTAGAGCGAAGCATCATTTAAGAGAAAAACATTTTAAGAGAAAACGTAACTCATCATCAATAAAACAGTCTGTGCTACGACCTGCTCGCAAGGTAATTAGATGTTTTCCACATGGGGGGCCCTGCAAAGACTTGCTGCCCATTTGCTCTTCTCCCTGCCCTGCCCTGAAGACGCAGGAGCACCTTCAAGGCTCTTCCTACCTGCCGGGAGCCGGCCGACGAGGTAAACTCCAAATCTGGATAAGCAACATTAGCACATCAGGTTGGGCACAAGCTCTTCCAAGCTACCGGCTTGCTCTGCTGTGTTTCTGGTACCCGCGCACCGTTGCATCCCTGCCCCTGCCTCTCCCCAGCCACAGCATCGTCTCAGTAAACCAACGCAGCAGCAAAGTGGTCCAGGACTGCCAGCTTGGCCCAGCTTCCCTCATGGCGATGAGGAAATCGATGCTGCATGACTGGCTTTCCCTTGTGCTCCATTCCTGCTCCACACGCCTGCGTTTTATGTGTGACTGCTCTTCCATTATGATAAAAAAGTAATAAATTATTTAGAAGCGTTTCTGTTTTACACTTCACCATCTTACCCCTTTCAGTTTCTGTTAAAATACCGATACGAAATACTAAACTCCTAAGTCATAATATGTATTTCAATTATAGGCACAGTGACGTTGGGGTTTTTTCGCTTTTTCTTTTAAGATGTGAAGTTATGAAAGGACCATTTCAGGGCATTTTAGAAAAGTTCAGAAATATAAATTTAGAAGGTATAGCTGGGAAGCAACAAGAAGACAATATAGAAGAGGAAGCAGAGACAAGGCCTAACATCTAACCATATACCAAGTGAGGTAAATGGTAATCAGTTCACGTATTACAGCTGAAGTGTGATTTAGAGTATACTACAGCTATGCAGGATCTAGTATCTGATTACACAGACATAGGAAGGATTAATATACTCTAAAATTTTCTCTCTAGTGAGCCATGTAGTGTTGGATATACATTAATAAGTTGCTAAGCTATAGTTATCTTATTACTGACTCAATGATATTATTTACTATTTGAAATACATAAAAAAAAATTATGTGATAATTAAACAAGAAAGGAAAACATGGTCTCCTGGAAGTTAATGACATCCATCCTTTGACTGTCTCTGTTATCTACACAGCACAGGATATTGAGAATACTATTCTACTAAAATTTAGTCAGCAAAATACACACACAATATGAGATCTTCTGATCTTAAACACATTATTGTTGATAGTAATGATGCGTTAGAAAAGTCTTTGAGTCTCAGATAGTCACGAAATGAGATACAAATTTCATCTATGCAGCAACTTTGCAAAAAGCTTAAGTGTCTGACAATACAAGAGGAAACTTCTAAATGTTTGGGTTTTTTTCCCTGTCCAATGAAGCTTGTTTTTGCCATGAAGTAGGGAAGTGGTAAAAGAGAAGGGAGAGCAGCAAGCACTAGGCAAGACCTAGAAAAAATCAAAACAAGTTACAATGAACTTTCCCAGATCTATACACGTCCCCCTACACAATCCTGTGATGTCGAAATCACCCCAACCTTTCCTGTCCCCTTCCTGCTCTTGCTTTGCCTGTTGTTGACTCTTATTGTTGTGTTATGTTGTATGTTAGGTGTGTGCTCATACATACTCAAAAAGTGTATGTTCCTTGGATTCAAGGAAGTGCATTTAGATTGAATTGGTGGTCCAGCTAGTTCCTTTGGAAAGCCAGGTAATGTAGGGAGAGGTTGGGAAAGGAAGCTATTGCTTGCATAATACCCTTTGGTCAACATTTGCTGGGAAATGGGAGAGCAGCACCCAAGGCAGAGCAGGGCTAAAGGCATTCCTCACACTTCTTAGATGAGAGACAAAGTGGAAGAAGGATGAGGGAGAGGGCAGATAAGGTAAGTTTCATAGGGAACGGATGTGCGGGAGTATGGCTTTGTAGTCAGGGATGTGGGTGTTCAACATGGGTGGAAACATCCTGCGTGCAGATCTCCTCTTCATGGACAGTGCACAAATCTATGCATGAAAAGGCTTGGGGTAAAATACAGGAGCAGTGGTGGGAGTGGGCACCACGCCTAGACCATCTGCCCCTCTGCTGGGCTCCCTCGCCCCGCTGCTCTGCAGACCTTCCTTCTTTGACGACATTGTTCTCTGGCCAAGAGGCGTGGGTCCCTGGCGGGGCTGCAGAGGGGCCCATAGCCATCTGCTCACAGCCATGACTTACCCACAACCGTGAGTCCGCCAAGGTGAACTGAAAAAGGTGTCACCCTTGCTAAATGATTCGGGAGAGTAGTGAGGAAGAGGGAGCAAGACAGATGCTTTGGGCATTAAAAAAGACCAAGCTGTCAGGTTCCTTATGGAACCTGTCTAGATAAAAAACATTTCAGCAGCACTTGTATTTGTGATAATATAAGCATGGCAAGTGCATGCTTTAGGATGTGCAAATGGGGGGGATTATCAAGCCAGTTCGTTAGCGAAAAGGAACTGATGCTTTGAATGTTTGAAATATCTTGCTGTTTAATGACATATAAAGGAAGATTAATCATTTAATTGGTTATAATAATGATAAGGGCAAATTAGATGTCATATTTGAAAAAAAAAAAAAAAAGAGAAGCTTACCTGAGGATTAATGTTTTATGTTTTTTAAAAAGACAAAGAATTAAATATTTGCAATTTTGCCAAAAGATGCTTATAAAAAACTTCTGTAGGGAGGGCTACACTTCATCTCACCTATGATATTTGTTGCCCCTATGTCTCTTCACTCATAACAGTTATACCATACATAGCTTACATACAATATTTTTACATAATGGCTAAGTGTATATTCTATAGGTTACCTTCAAACTACATACACGTGGACTATGTCCAAGTGCAGTACTTGACCTCTAATATGTACACAAAGAAAATTAGATTCTCTGCAAATTATATTATTCTAACACAGACCTTAACTGGTATTTAGTAGTCTGAGTCTAACCTGGCTTTTATTAACTGCGGTCAAAAAGCAGCTAATGATCAGGGAAAATACGTGATCCCTGGTCCATTTCTCGTGGAGTGTCCCATAAACTCTTCAAGACAAATCGTCTCGTGGAGAAGGTGACCTAGAATCAGAATAAACTGTCTAATTTCCCTTTTATCCTTCCTTCCTTCCTTCCTTCCTTCCTTCCTTCCTTCCTTCCTTCCTTCCTTCCTTCCTTCCTTCCTTCCTTCCTTCCTTCCTTCCTTCCTTCCTTCCTTCCTTCCTTCCTTCCTTCCTTCCTTCCTTCCTCCCTCCCTCCCTCCCTCCCTCCCTCCCTCCCTTTCGTCTCTCTCTTCCACTCCCTTTCTCTTTCTGTCCTCTCTCTCTTTCCCCTTCCTTTCTTTTTTAACCAGTCATACAGGTTTTGGAGTATATTTTATTTTTTACATATAAGAAGGGGAACTAGCTGAGTGAAAAAAATTTTATCAATAGAACTTGATATTGTTATGGGCTAAACAAATTGTGCATTGACAGAGCTTATCATTAGAATCCCAAAGTTGTTGTTTCCCAAATTTGGAAAATTATTTTTAACAACTTAATTTGAACAATTCTGTGCAGAATTACAGTTCTGAGATGTTTACTTTAAATAAGGAGAATGAACTTCAGATGTTATGGATATATAAACTCAGATCTGTTGCCCAGAAGGTGAATAATGACCTTATTTGTTGATTAGAAAGGAAAACAAATAAATGTTGAGTTACAATGTTAGTGTTGTTTGCTGCAATTGTTTTTGATTAATTAGAGTACAAGGTTAAATTGTAATAATAATAGTATAACCGTTGGTTACATGATAATAAGAATTGATATAAGTTTGATATAATGGAGTGATTTGTGTTGCCAATAATAATTAGATACCCTAATGTTTTAATCAATAAGATTAAGAAATGCTTGGAAACCAGTATGTAATATAGATAAAATGAGGCTTAACAGGCAGGCTTAAAAGGTTGTTCCTTGGTGCTGTCCCTGAGGTGACGTTTCTGGAGATGGCAGTGTCATTCTGCTCTGCCAGACGGTGCTAAAGATAAACAAGGCGAAAAAGTGAGCAGGCTGAAGCTTTGGTGGAAAAGAGCACTGTTTGATTTCAGCAATAAAATACCCACTTTCCATTTTGACTCCTGCTTTGCTAATGCTGTAGGTTTTTCTAAGGATGTCAGTGTGATTGGTCAGCGATGATACTACCACAGGTCATGGGTACTACCCAGTCTGCCGGACCGCAGGAGGAGCAAGGTTTGAGCCTAGGTCTTAACTTCCCCAAGAGCAGCTTCTGTAACTTTCCAGCACTGGGTTTTTTCTCCTCTTTAAGGCCCAGCACAACCCTGAGCCATCCACAGCTCGTCACGTTCAAGCTTTTTCATCTGTTTTTCTGCAATAACAGAAATGCCAAATTAGAATGGGTATGGTCCCTTCTGCACGTTTCTTTATGTGTACTATTGAGGAGAATAATATGCTGAACAAAACCAGGTAGAGATACCAGAGTTATACACCTGCTTAAATACATTTCAGTGTGAGTGTCTTGGGCTCTACATACAGATCTCCTTAAAAAAGCTCTCCTCAAGATACCGTCAACTGAGAGAAATTTGGCAAGAGTTTCTGAAAATTATTACTCCCAGGAATACTTTGTAAGCATGAGTGGTCCTGTGAGTTTGGAGTTCAGATGATGAGGGGCACATCTTAGTTTGTTTAAATCAGAAAAAATATCATGTTTACTATTATGCATCCCTCATATTGTATCTTTTTTTTTCCTCTAGTTTGCATTTCTCATTTGGAGAGAGGAGAACTGAGAACAATCACTCAAGTGCAATAATTTTCCTACAACAGAGCAACATTTTTGTAACAAGTCAAAAGATGCTTGGCAGAGCTGGCACAGTCCAAGAGATTCTCTTTTGGATATAATCAGATGAGGACGAAATGCCACACAGAGTTAATTAAAAGAGCGGATTCCAAATTGGGTGATGGTTGCAGTTAATCACATAGATGCTTGCCAATGGCCTATAGATAGCAGAACTTCTTGGCCTCAGATAATAGAACAGATGATTGCTCATCTACAGAGAGCATATGCCTTTCACTACACATGATTTAATTATATTGGACAAGGTTTCCTATGAGAAGCTTTCCGTTTGCATATTCCCTTATAGCTCTGTGGTTCATCCAGTCTCCTGCAAGAGAACCTGGCCATTCAGCCAGCTTCAGTCGAAGACCATGCTTTCCAGGGAAAAAATGCCCTTCAAGGTCCCAAAACCTACCACTGGCATTAGAGAAAATGTCTTCTCTCACCTTTGTGCTTTCCTTTTACTTTGCTCTTGCAACCAATACCGCTCAATATCCCACCTACACTGGATCTACAGAAGGTTTCTACCTCTCCTTTCCTTGTCACCACTGGTTTTTGCCTTTTCGTTTTTTTCCTCTGTGATATTTCTTCCTTCTTATCTGTACAGATGACACCTGCATATTTTGCATACCTCTGAGCCCAGGCTTTCAGTGCCCAACAGCTACTTACTTGGATCCAGCAAGATCCTGCAACTGACCGTAGATGTCTAGGACTTTTCAGCAGTCCCTGTAAGGATCTCACCTTCTTACCAAAGAGCTGCCATGGAGTGTACTAAGTACAGTGTGAGTCTCGATCCATCTCGTCCTAGAGTCACCTTAACCCAAGCAGTTGCAAATGCTTAGGTCTTGCTCATGGACACCTTCCTAAAGAGAGGTACCTACCTCACTTTTGTGCACAGTTTTCTCTAGGTCAGAGTATGCAAACAAGAGGCATGAAACCCATGCTCAATTTCCTTTTCAGCCGGAGGGGATTCAAATCAAGATCGGTAAGTAACAACTGGTATTCAGTTTACTAATAAAGGCCATTTAGGTTTAAATCAGCTAAACTAGTTATTGAGAAGAGGCCAATGGGAAAAATACCTTGTGCCTTGCAGGGACAGGAGAAGAACAGAGTCTGGTGGAAATAGGGGAGAGGGAGAATGAAAGTGACAGCTGAAATGGAGAGGTAAGTAGTGTCTGCATCAAGTGAGGAGTTTGTTTGAAGTAAATTTGCTAACTTTGGCTTGTAATCATATGTTATAACTTGTTTTTCTGGGTTCCCCCCTCCTCCCCATATTTGACTACCAATTGCAGTGAAAAACCTGGGTAAATCAGCTTGGCAATTGAGACCCATGCATTTCAATTGCAAGGAAAGTGTTAGATATACACCAATAATGTGAGCAGTTCTGAGGACTGGACCAGAAAGCAGGAAATTTCATAACCTTAGACTCCTTCTGGCTTGCTGAATCTCTTACCTTTGCTGTGCTCTGGTTTCATCAAGAGGCGTGACAAGAGCTTCCCACCCAACATATATCCACAAGGCTACTGTGAAATGTGGGACCTTCCTTCAAGCATGTGTCTGAGAGAAGGTCGCCATGGCCACCATGGCTTCTGCTATCAGGGCCTATTAGACATTTTAAAAGCACATTTACTGGACAAGGCTCTCCTGGGACTGCAGTGGAGTTCAGTGACTCTAATTCTCCAGATCACAGGAGACCTTCAGCAGGATCTAGGGCTAGACTGGGGTGTTTCTGTGTGTTCCCAAGCACCTCAAGGACTTTGCTATTGTAAACACAGATATCTCTAGGTGACTGCTGGACAAGCAGATATATGCAGCACTTTCTTAGGCTTGGGTACCTAAATTCCCCCTGAGTTCCACTCTTAGGAGATGTAGTATTGTCTGGATTTCACTCTCTTTCATGAGTTCCTCCCTTAGGCAGGGCAGTCATGGCCACAGCTGTGTGTGCATGGATTTGCTCACGCAAATATGAACCATGTAGTCAGTTGGGCAAAACACTCTGCGCCATCGGCGTTTTTCAGCTGCGGTCGCAGGAACTGCATGGTTTATACCGTGTGAATGCTTTCTGCAGCAAAGTCCTCTCCACTCTACCATTTGCCTCGCAGCTGCTTCACTGAATTTTTTTACAGTGCTTTTCATTCTCTCTTTCCCTATAAATTTCAGTATTGTTCAATATGGTTTTAACTATAGCTTAGTGTCTTTTACTCCTAGAGCTGTTCAGTACATTAGCCTTTTAAGACATGAGGTTGAATAAGGCTGTGCACTGCATTTATAGACTACAGTTAGGCTAAATTCAACCATTTCCTCCTGTTTCCAGGAGTGCAGTGAACTTTTTTGTTGCAGAGGGTGGAGGCAACACTAGAATTCTGCCCCAGGAAACCAGCACGCTCTCCTGTCTGTGTAAATGGGTGAAAATCAGGGCTTTCCTGCAATGCCTCTCTCAGGACTGCTAGTGACGCATAGCTTTCTATACCATTCCCTGCCTTCCACGTCCGTCCGTCCGTCCATCCATCCATCCATCCATCCATCCATCCCAGACAACTCATTTCCTAACCCTTTATTTCCCACGAATGACTCAAGGCTCTTCCCAGGCCACATTTACTGCTCTGGGTACCACAAGGTCCTGAAACTGCCTATTAAATTGGGCCTCTTCATATATGACACACTATTTTTCAGTAGATGGCAGGAATAATAAAGTAGCCTGGAGTTTAATTTTAGAGAAGAGTAAAAGTAGGGGACAATATGTGATAGAGCCATAAAGTGGAAAAGCAATGGTAATTTGAGCTACTCAGTTTAGAGATGGTTGTAAATGACAATAAGGTGTTACTTGAAATGCCTCAGGTTTGGCCAGCTTCTGCTGAAGGTCTGGCAGTATTCCAGCAGATCCCTGCCCCATTTGCCAGGCCCAACACCTCTTCTCTGGAAACCACACGTGTCCAAGCAGGTCTAGTCTGGACCTGAGGGTCTGGAAACAAAGTTCCTCAGCCTTATGGCAGTATCTTGTCATGTGTATCTGGAACCAGGGACCATTTCTTCTCTCTCGGCTTCTTTGATTGGCTTCAAGGTCCACACAGATTCTGGCTTGCAGAAAATTTTGGACTTTTTTTTTCAATTCAAGTGGAATTTGGGTAATAAGTACATGAAAATGAAGTGCCTGATGATCAAGAAATGTTCGGCTCCAGAATGAGGAACAGATCTGTGGCTAAAATGTTGATGAGATTGCGGGCTGAGATGTGTGTGTCTGACTTCAGCTGTTGGTGGCTATTGGGGAACAGGAATGAATCAAAGCTTTCCTAGTTTGCATACACAGCAGTATTAAAAAACAAAGTAGTGAAGGAGAAGCTGTGGGCTGTTTCTGGTGGGGATGAGTCACCAGGGCCTGGAGAGCTCTGCTGTGTCCGTACTACTCTCTCCAAGCAGTGCCTGCAAAAACACCTTTCTCCCATCCAAGAGGCCTCTCCAGCTCCCAGAGAGAAGGTAGGGCTCCCACTAAAGCAGGTGATCTAATACTCAAGGTCTTTCATTCCTAGGTGCTTGAGGACTTCTGAAGGATGGAGAAAGCAAAACAGGACAAGTTACCAAGAAGGAATAGAGCTTCCTAATACGGGGCTCGGTGATTAAAATGCCCAGAGGATTGTTGTATTGTGATAACAAGATGTCCTTGTGTAGCTATTTCCAGCTAAAAGTTTTTGAGAAAGAGGAGACATTTCCCCAAGTGAACAAGAACTTAATGCTGAAAAAACAGTCATTGGGTATTTTATGCAGATCACAAATCCAGATTCTCTGCAGAATTTAGGTACTCATTGCACCTTGTCAGTGACAGGTCCAGTGGAATAGGGTAGGAAAACAGAATTCATTGTCTGCTGTAAATAATGTCATCATTCAGCTGCTCATACCAGAAACTCTCAGCTGAGAAGCTAACAGGCCTGCTTGTTACAGAATATATTTACATTTTAACTACAGTGATAAAATTCCCATAGCAGGACTTCAGTGGAAGCACAGTTCTGTTTCAGATCCTGTATGATGTAGGACTCCATGGGCAGATTTGAGGCACTGTTCACATAGCACGTACCCGAGCAGGTGCCAGAGCACACAAACTGATGTACAGAAATAGGCGGCACCCAGAGGGTGGTGGCAAATAGCTCCTTTTCAAACTGGCAACCTGTCACAAGAGGGGTCCCTCAGGGACTGATATTGGGTCCAATGCTGTTTAATATCTTCATAAGTGATCTGGATGATGGGGATCAAGTCCACCCTGATGAATTTCACTGAGAACACCAAACTGAGTGGAGAAGTGGACACTTTGTAAAGGAGAGTCATGTGCAGAAAGACCTGGATAGGTTGAAAGAGTGTGCTAACAAGAACCTCATGAAGTTTACCAAGGACAAGTGTAAGGTGTTGCAGCTCAGAAAACATAATCCAGGAGTGTGGGACAGGCTGGGATCTACCTGGCTGGGGAGCAGCTCTGTGGAAAGGGACCTGGGGGTCCTGGTGGACAACAAGCTCAATGTGAGTGAACAGTGTGCTGCTGCAGCAAAGAAAGACAACAGGATGCTGGGTTGCATCAACAAGGGCATCACCAGCAGAGATCAAGCAGTCATTACCCCACTCTACTCAGTGCTTGTCAGGCCACACCTGGAATGCTGTGTTCAGTTTTGGTCCTCACTATACTAAAAGATGTGGACAGGCTGGAGAGGGTCCAGAGGAGTGCCACCAAGGTGATCAAAGGACTGGGAAGCCTGCCATATGACGAAAGGCTGAGAGAACTGGGCTTGTTTCAGTATTTGAAGTGTGGTTACAAAGAAGATGGAGACTCCCTTTTTACAAGGAGTCCTGTGGAAAAGATGAGGTGTAATGGGTAGAAGATACTCCTGGGGAGATTCTGATTGGACACAAGAGGAAAATTTTTCACAATGAGAACAATCAGCCATTGGAAGAATCTCCCCAGGGAAGTGGTGGATTCCCCAACATTGGGCACTTTTAAGATTCAGCTGGACAGGGCGCTGGGCCGTCTTCTCTAGACTGCATTTGCCAAGAAAGGTTGGACCAGATGATCCTTGAGGTTCCTCCCAACCTGGTATTCTATGATTCTATGAAATATACATCGTCTGCACTCTATTGCTATTTTATGTTTTGAGAGACAAAATGCTTAATGAAAAATAACTTTCTTTTATGGTAACACATATATCAAAGAATAAAAAGCAATTTATATTCTAATTACATTTTTTTTTGCCTGCCTCTACTTAATCTACTATGTATTCATCTGCTACCTCCTACTAAAACCAGATGTAATTATGCTCCTGTTAGTGGCTATGATGCTAAATTCTAATTGACTTTCATCACAGTCTATGGCTTATCATCTGAGGAAGGAAAGAAGTGACTCACCTTTTTTCACTAGGATGAAAAACCTCATGTCCCGAAGATAAAAGTTGGACCAGACTATTTCCCATCCCTTGAACCAAACCTAATGCATTTTCAAGTAGAGAAAATCTGCTAAAAATTGAGCAAAGTCTAAAACTTTTTCTCCCTGGTTGAATAACCTGGTTGATTTCAGCAAGACCAAGTCAGCCCAAGTCAGGGAGCTGTGACTCAGTATGAAAATATATTTTAGCTAAGAGAAAGGACACAGAGACAATTTTAGTTATGCATGTTGGGTGATAGCATTAAGCAGGCACAAAAGGCATGTGTACTCCAGAGTACCAGCTGTCTGCATATGGATCTTATGATTCTTCTTCCCTTTTAATTCCTCACAGACTGAGAGGAATAATTGCACTTGTATCGCAGTGTATCAAATCCTTATCTTTCCTTGCCTTGTCTTCTGCCTTGCCTTTTGCCTTGCTCTACCTTGCTTTTGCCTTTCCTCCTCACAATTCGATTTTATGTTCAGTGTAAAATTGTTGTCCAAAAAGCTTTAAGAGTGATTATTTTGTAAAAATAATACCCAGAGGTTCTGTTTACTCTGTCTCAAGAGCTTCTCTAAGAAATTAACTCAAATTACAAGCAGAACTCTTGTGTTTTTCTAGCAGTCAGCCCTCTAAGTACTTTTCTTGTTTCCAAAATTTATGTTACATTTTCACCGGTTTGTCCATTTTCATTAATGTTTAATAAAGTCTCCACGGACTGCGTGCAGCTGCTGTTTGCATCGTGCAGTTACAGTACCTTAAGTGATTTTGCATCTACCTAAAACGATCCAGAAACTGAAAATACTGGAAGCTTTGTGGGTGGTGCTGACCCTGGAAATCAATGAATGTTTCTTCCCATGCATTTTCTTCCAGAGCTGTATGAATTTTGCATGTCCAATGTGAACAAAGTATAATCAGAAAAGCGGGAAGGTGACCATCACTGGTAAATGAATGTACAGCTAGAAAGCACTTGCTGGGTCATGAAATGCAGGTGTACTTTTTGAAGTAGATGCTTTTCTACGCTTTGTTGGGGTGAGTCCTGGCTGGCCATGGAGGCCTGGGCTGGGACTTTCCCTCCTCTTGAGTATGGTTGGGAAGAGGTAGGATGTGTGTCCAGGGCACTGCCGGCAGCGGCCATATGCCTGCCCCAGGGAGGAGTCCCCACGGGGCCATGCACAACCCCAAGCTCACCAAGGCAAGGCCAGGTGGGCCGAGGAGACACCGGACCCTGCTCCCAGTGGCTGCCAAAGCCTTGCAGAGCACCTCAGCCCCTCATCGGTGGATTTCTTCCTTCTGCCCATGAAAGACCAGCCTGGCTGTGCTCAGGCTGCGGGTGGTGTAACGTCTGCTTGGTGATGGATCCCGGGATATCTGCACATGGAAGGATGGTAAATATTACCTCCCTGTGAGCTGCACTCAGGAAATATGCATGAAGGAGCCTCATACAGCAGTACACAGAGATAATCAATCCCCAAAGCAATAAACAGCTGCCAAGGAAGAAATGTCAGCAGGCATCGTTTGCTCTTTTTTTAAAGGGCTGACGTACAAAAGGGAATACAGGATAATCTGCACTTACATCAGATTTTTGTAACGCAGCATGGGAGTCACACCTTTTGGAAGTTAAAAAGTAGCAGGCTTAAAGGCAGTCAAGTAAACAGTTTAAGCTGTTTTAAGAGTACAGGCAATGTGAAAAAGCAAGCCGGAACCACACCAGAGAGGTGAGTAAGAAGATTTCTTGGCCCCAAAGAGTCTGACCCCTGGGCACCCCCTGCTAAAATGCTGACATTTCGAGTGTCTCCTCCTTGAGGAGGGGATGGTGGTGCACGATGATGCTGGCACATGCCTGGTAAATGGCACTCAGCATCCACACCTTGTCGTGAAGAAGGTGAGGGTGGCCTGGTGCACAGCTCCCAAACAATGGTCTTTCAGTCCCTGGTACAGCAAAGGTTAAGGAAAGCTCTCTTTATAAAAAGCTCTTATTTTTTCTTATGTTTTGTGGGACACTGCTCCAAACCCAGACTTCCACAGAGAGGAAAAAATGGGCTTTGCCAAAATGAACGCCAAGACAAGCTATAATCCCAAGCACTTTGCTGGCAATACATAATGCAGTCAAACGAAGCAATAACCTGCTACAACCTGCTACAAAGACTGGCATGAAATGACCCACCAAGACTTGCCTTCCAGCCAGTGTGCAGATTCCTCTGCCTTTGTTTTCTCCTGACAGCTTTTATTTTGTGGCTAGAAAGGATTTTAGCCTGTGCTCTGTGCTGATGATCTTCCTCCTGCTGGGTTTGCTCTGATGCCTGCACCCAGCTGCTGTGGCCCTCCAGGTCTCAGCTCCTTGAGAAATGCGTTAGTTTCCCCAAAACTGCAACTTTCCATGTGAACGTCCAAGAGAAAAGGTAGTTTGACAAGGAGATCAGAAAAGAATAGGCTTTTTACTGTGGGACAGCAAAAGTTGTTGTTGCAGGAGTCCTTTATAACATGGGTAAACTACTGGCAGCTGTGTTGAGGAGAGCCTGCCTGACTGGTGAGGAACCTGGAGAAGTCTCCCTAAAGCTTTCTGCTGCCTCTGGGCTGCTGTGCAGCTTGTTCAGATGAAGTTAATCAGTGATTTATACACTGAATTATGTTTATTTGAAAAGCTAGTGTGTTCAATTTTCAACGGAAACTCTCATTATCTATTTACAATAATGCAATTTCGAGTTTTGTTTAGAAGAGTAACATTGAGTTTAGTCATGTCACTCCAGTATATTTTCTCTCTTTCTTCTACTTATAATTTAGAAATCCTGTGCATGTCACATTTCTCTGCAAGTCAACATACCCTGTTATTTGTAGTTACTGAAAATAGTATTTTGGCTACAATTAAGATAGCAGCAATTGACTGCTTCTTGTTGATGAAATGGAGTGACTCATATCTAGAAAGTGAGAATTCATAGCTCTGAAGACAGAAAAGATTCGTCAGCTGTAGTAGTAAACAAAATGAAATTTAGTTTCAACTGTTTACAAGGGGAAGCTTAGAGGCATAATTGAAATATTTTAATGGGGTTTTGTGGGTTGGTTTCTACTTTTAGCAATTTCTGTCTTTTTTTTTTCCTGTTTTACACCATCTTTCTGATTAAATCTTTTTATGGACTGAATTCTGTCTTCCTTCACGTAGGAAGGGACCCGTCAAATGATATTTCCACTAATCACATCTGTATTTATTATTTTCCTCTTTTCACATTGCCTCAGATGCTTAGAGATAAGGATGAAAATAAATCGTTTGACATAATTTCTAACAAGACAGAGGAGACAGGCCATGGCTGTCAAGGGAAGTGACAGCCACAGACGAGATATACATCGCTTTGTTCTTCCCTTCAAAGCCTTTGGTTCATCTGTAGCATTTCATTTTTGATTACATACCGGATAACTGTCTCACGTGGGGTTTTTTTTGGACAAGAAGGTCTCTCAATAGGCTGAGGTGGTTTTTATGTATGCAAATCAAGTCTTCTGTGTACAATAGCACTGGACCAGCACCCAATTTTCAGGTTTGCTCCTATTCAGTCCTGGGCTTTCTGTATGCTCTTGGATGTTATCACTCAGAAGAGGAATCAGCTCTTTTAAACCTAAACATTTGAAATTTAGCTGTCACACCTGGGCTTCCCTCCAGAGCACATGGAGGGAGGAGGGGACCCCCAGAGGTGTCTGCCCTGGGGGAATTACCCGCGTGGTGCCTGTGAGTCTCCCACACTGCTGCGGAGACGCACCGTGACTGCACACCTAATGCGATATTCAAACTTTTGGTTACATGCCCTGGATCCTATCCTCGGCCCCACATTTCCTACCTGTAAAATGACATGAGTAGTTTCTTTGCTCAGGGAAGGGGCACAAGTCTGTAGGTTGGTGACTATCTGGACAATATGCTGATGGACCAAGGCTTTTCTAACTTTGGCCTTGACCCACAGCGGGGGGAGGATTACTCTGAACCATTTCAGCTGTGGAGAGCACTGCAATACTTTTGCAGTATAACCTAGATTTTGTGGGCACACAGTCTGACATATCTTGCAATTGCTAATGCAACCTGCCAGTATCTGGGCATACATTTCTGATGTAGACATCGACCCAGATGCCTTTTTTTCTTGTGTTCTGTCAGTCTGTTAGGATTCCTTTGTCTATGACTGCTGACAGCATCCGAACTGCTATTTCTTCAGGCCAGAGGCAGAGCATGACCAGTAGAAGGCAGAATCTCACATCAGACACCCTTGCCTTGGGAAAACTATCAAGCAGTCTTGCTCACATGATGACACCCTTTTTATTTATTTGTGCTGATATTCCTAGAGGAAAACTGTTTTCCACTTGTATTAACGATGCTTGGATACCTTAATGTAGACTGTAATGTTAACAAAAAAAACCCCAGTAAATTATGTCCAAACTTTTATGTGCTTGGACTTGCAAGGACACAGGCATTCGGCCTAAATTCTATTCCTTTCAGTGATGCTGAGTTTCTTCTTTCCAGGCTGATAAGACTGTCAAGCAGATTTGTATGTTAGAGTAGCTCCATGGTAAATTCCAGTCTTCCCCTAAAGTGTCATTCTTCATCTCAAGGCAAAGTCTAAGAGTCTGGAATAACCTACACAGAGCACTGGGACTCCACCTCAGTACAATGAATCCTTTTTTCTAATAATATTGAAGCATATGATCTACTAATCATGTTTTAAATACATAAAAAATGGCACATAAAATTTGCATAAAACACCCAAGCTGGTGTTTGACTGTTACTCAGCAGCTGATCGAAATACCTTCATTTTCTAGTTCAGAATTACTCACTTTCTTCTTCCTAGGTGTAGATTTGTGTATTCTGTTTCTTGGTGGCATTTTCAGAAATCAGAGTGTTGGATTTGGATACTAAACTGGTTTCATTTAGAAGGCACAAGGATACAGTAATGAAAAGCTATTTCTTAGGAGAACTGGTAGCCAAACGAAGAGAAGTCTTGAAAGGAGAGAAAGTGCTTAATATTCATGGACATATTTGAGTTGTCTTTTATGTTCTGCCAAAAAGAAGCCCATTCTTCTTGCTTTAATGGCATTTAGATTTCCAAGTAGATTGCCCACTTGATTATCCATGTACCATTTATTAGGACAAGAAAACAAACTAAACTAGCTGAAGATATTTGTAAAATCTTACGGACAACGATTACCGGAAATTAATTCTGAATGAGATTTTCTCATCTAGTTTTATTTAACTGGTTTAAGAGTTGTTTTATTTTGAACAAAAAGTTCACATATTACAAGCAAAATAAGTAAAAGTAACACATTTTGTAACATTTAAAAGTACCACTGTTTTGTCCCTTCAAGCCATGTAGCGACACAAATATAGAGGATGAAACTATGGCAGCTCTGCAGTGAAAAGTGCTAGTGCAGTGTTAGTGTTCAGCTGCCAAATAATAGCTTGAATTTTGAAATTAATTGGCTTAAATGTCCTTTTGGTTGGCTGCATTTACTCGGTGATTTAGTGGGTCGGATTGTTGCTATTATATAATTAACACACACAAAAGAAGTTTTTGAGACACTTTCATTCAAAAAGTACAGGAACAAGCCCTTTGCTTAGTAGTTTAAACTCTAAATATAAGTGTGACCTCCCTCCCTGAGCCAGGGGTGATGGAAAAGGGAAGGAAAACTGTTGCTACAATAGGACTGACCAGTTTCTCATGAAGTCGTAGCTCCAAATGCAGCCAGGGCTCTGTGCAGGGGAGTTGGGGAGCTCATGCCCATAAGGCAAAGCAGCAACTCCTGGAGGAAACGGCCTCTGGGATGCAATTCTGGTATTACTAGGACATCCCTATTTCACCCGGGACAGGGAGAGGAAAGACTTAACCTCTCGTTGCCTTTTATGATGTTTGAAAATCTCCTCTGCCATGACTATCGCTCGGCTCGTTCACCACCTAACCGGAGGCAGCAGCAGGCATTTCAGCCTTGTGCTTTCCCCTCATTTGCAAGGGGAGCAGAGCTATGGTTCAAACACACTCGCTGCCTGGGTTTGGGGTAGAAAAGCCTCCATGTGGTGTCTGCACGGAAATCCAGGTTGTTCTACTGTGACTGCACCTGGGAGTCCTAACTCTTTATTGCTGCTTAGCCAGTTAGTCCTCACTAAACGTCCTACCTCATATGAAGTCTTGCTGTACAAATTTCAACAGTCACTTCTCATAGATAATGAAGGTTATACTAGTTTATGGTTGTAAAGGCTAGCTATTATTTGAAGGCAGATGAGGCAAGATGTGCCCGACAGTAGATTTTCTCCTTAATCTAGTGGAAAAAAGCGTAGTGAAAGCCCAAAGCTGAAATAAGTCAGAAATTTTCAAGATAGAGTAGGTGCTCAAGCACTGGAACCGTTTTCCTGGAATTGCAGTGTATTTTCTGCCACTTGACATTGAGGATGGGACCCGTCTGATCCAATCTTGACAGTGCTGATGGGTGAACTGAGCCAGTCACCTTCTTTTCCCTGGACAAGCAACGTGAAGACAGAGGCATATTGGGGACACAGTCGGTCCAAATTGGACAGTGAAAATACTAATATGAATTGCAAGATGAAAGCGCCCATTTTGCCCCACTGACTGTAAAGGCAGTTTTGGCCAACTGATTCACCTGTGAACTTCTGTTCTGTAGGTACCACAAGTCAGACAAAATGAATGACGCCCTAAATTCCTTCTTACCATACTGCCATAGCTCAAACGAGCTTGATGCGTGGGCTGAGTATGCAAAGGACAGTGGAAAGCTCTGATCCTGGTGTCATGCAGGAGCTCATACTGGGTGATAATCCTTCAGTGGGACAACCATCTGCAAGAGAAGAATCTGCACCAGGAAGACCTTGAGATTTGGAGGAGCAGCGAAAGCCTAACACTGCAGCTATAAAAGTGGACAAGTTACCACCATACTAGTTAGAAACAGAAACATTAATCTTCAAACAACAATCACGCTGGAAACTCTGAGTTTAACTTAATTCTCTGCCTGAATGAGGTTGTTCTAGGGAGCACAGCTCTCAGCATCCATGGAGCAGAGGAAGATGTTAGCAAGGGGAAAGACGACAAAAAGGGTGTTGATTTAGTGCAGTGTCTAGAAATTGAAATTATGACAGAAACCTAAATTGTTACAAGAATAAATCAATTCTTTAGGAAGCACTCCAACTGCAAAAAACTCTCAGATGAAAATGTTTTGTTTGTTAAATAGGTATAATAAATAAATCTAAATTCAGACAAAGCATTTCCCATAAAACCCTAGGATGGATTCATGCACAAACCTCTTGTTCTGTGGACTGTATGAATTCGTAGTGGTTATCTATGTCAAGAGAAGCCGTGGCTGGGCTTGTCTTTGTGTGTGTTCCCTGCTTTCAGAATAATATTTACTGAACTGAGGGAAAAAACCCAAGGCAGTTCTGCAAGGCATTTCCAGCAACTAACCTGTAGATTCTCATTTAAGTAGCCCCCGCTGAACAGTGTTGCAGCCACATACTTTATTTGAAATATTTACATAACATCACAGGATAGCACGTTTGATTAGGAAGCTTCTGAAGAACACAATCATTCATGAAACTATTCAGTTTACTGGTCAAAAACTTCTCATGTGCAGCCCATAATACAAATAGGAACTCACTGTATTTGTACTTAGATATTTCCAAGGGATTATTTTAAATTATATTGTAGGAGTCCTGACTGTTAGAGGTTATTTCTCCATACTACATAGAAAGAATCTCCCAGGGACTTTTATAGCAATTTGGCAGCTGAGCTCTGCAACATAACTAGATCTCTCAAAAGACTGAATCATTTTTCCCTGCTAATGATTCTTAAGTTTCTTTTCAGATGAAATAAAATTCATAGTGAAAATAATTCTCTATTAAATGACATTTGTAATAAAATGGGACACAGAAAATGAGATTTGAACCAAAACCTCTCAAAACCTGTTATTTTTTTATTATTTTTTTTTCCCAAACTGCTTGTTATCATTCAGACCTCTGCAAATAGTGAGGATATCTATATTGTCTTTGCTATTCCTCATTTCTTACCAGTCTTTCCAGGGTTGAGGCAAAGAAATAACTCTTACTCATTTCTCCCTTATATTTGCTTTTGCTGAGAGGATTACAGTGTGTCCTCTGAGAGGAAATGGATTTTCTGGACTGCTAAAACCACAGGGAAAAAAATGAAAAAACCACAGTGAGAGGGAAAACTATGTTCTCAAGGAAAGCCTCAGAAAGTGTCATAAGCACTTAAGTCTTATGTTGTTATGCAAGAAACCATACCTAGGACTTTATGCAGACTTCTGAAGTTTTTCTGAGTTGTAGCTGTCACAGTTAGGGCATGAGAAGAAGAAAGGTGCTTGGCAGGGTCTGACCAGGGTCCCCTCTAGCTATGCCCTCTGCCTCACTGCATGTGAGCCCAGGAGAGAACCTGAGCCCATCTTCTGCCGAGTATTCCTGTCTACTCATAGCACCCACAAGGGCTGGATGAGGGATGCTGGAAACTACAGCCTTGCCTATTCCTTTTACTACCTGCTTATGGGCCTGTTGTCCAAATTTGTTCAAACCCTTTTGGAGCCTGCTGATGTCGCCTGCCTCCTTCCCAGGGCAGCACATTCCAGAAGTTCACTATCCATTGCTTAAAAAAATACTTTCTGTAGTCCCCTTCAGGCTGGTTTACTCATTTGCTAAGTGACACCTTCATCCAGGATTGCAGGGTTTGGTGAATAACAGTCCTGCATTCACCTTATTTGTCACCTTAATGCTTTTGTAAACCCCCATCACGTCCTCTCTCAGTCTTTTCCTCGGCTGCCACCACGAACACATCGCCTCCCTGTGCATTGGTGCTGTTTGCTCCCTGTTGAGCCCTGCCTGAGTCGGATGGTATTGCTGGAGCTGTGCCTGATCACTGGCAGCTTTGTGAAGGTGTCATTTGCGAGGCAGCTCAGGCTCCCCTGCCCCTTTGCAGTCAGATAAATGTAGGGGTGTCACAAAGTCTGTGCTGTCCTCCTGCCCCCTGAGCAGATCTATGGGCTTCTGCATTGTCGTCTTTCCTGGGGTGGCTCTTTTCCCTCCTGAGCAGCAGTTTGGGCTAAGACCCTAGATTTTAACAGGACTGACTTTAAAGCAGCACATGGCTCAAGTCAGCAGCAGGCCAGTGAGCTCTTGCAGCAGTGCTCAGTCTAGAACAAAAGCTCCACGGGATAAAACAATTGTTTCAGATGAGCAGCAGAGCCCCCCTGCTTTTGCTCCTCCTGCAGCAACTGTATGTCCTAGCTTGAGGTAAAACAAAACCAATTTTCTGTTCAGTAATTTTACTTTTCAGTTAAGCCGCTTCTAACTGACTGAACTCTCTGAAATTACCGGCATTAGTTTTCCATCAGTATCTGCTTCCAGAGTGATAAGACATGATTGTTTCTAATATATGCCAAGGAATGGTATGCACAGAGGCTCTTATACTTATTGCTTTAACAACCAAGGCCAGCTAACTCTGTTATTTGCCCCATTAGAGGGTCAGAAGCAGAAGAGTGTAGAGGGGTCCCACCTGCAGGGAGGAGGGGACAGGATGGGTGACCCAAAACTGACCAACAGGGGATTCCATCCCATCTGCCCCATGCTCAGTATAAAAGCTGAGGGATCAAAGGGGTCAGCTCTTTTCTTCAATGGCCAGCATCTGAGGAGGACTCTGTTAATGTTTGTCTGCCTCTGATCCGGGTCTGTGCGTTCCTGAATCCAGTTCCTGAGTTCAGCTCCCATCCGCCACTGAGTCCAGTCTGGGACTTTCCCAGTGCCTGCTGGTGATGTGATCATCTTCCTGGGAGCTTGGCACTGTTTTGTATATATTATATCTATTTCATTATTTCCTTATTAATATTACTATATTTTTAAAATTATTTTAGTACTAATATTTCATTAAAGTAGTTTAGTTTCTTTTAAACTTGTAACTCCCTCTCTCTCTCTCTCTCATTCTTCTCTCACTTGGGAGAGAACTTAGAGAGCATCTGTTGTTCATTTTCGTGGCCAGCCCAGCCCAAACCACAACTCTGTAGCCCCTTGGCTCTCCCCCTCCTCGCTCCCCTATTCTCCGTAGGATGCCCACACCAAGGAGGAAGCAACAGGGCTGGGACTGGTCCAGAGGAACCAGGTCCCTGCTGGTGGGTCATTAGGTGGGCTCTGGCAGGCCAGATGCTGCCAGGCAGCACGGGTTCGGGTTGCGTGCTCTCAATGGAGATGCAAATCTGATTTTCCCTCTAACAGGCTGCAGGTTTTCCTGAAGCACTTTGTGTCCTTGAGACTCCCACTCTTATAAACTTCATTCCTGTTGAGTGAATTCAATAGGTACTGGAGAAGGTCTGGGGGAGAGGACAATGGCTAGGCCAACAAACTATGCAGCTGCAAAATTGAATTTCCTTCAGAAATTGAGGTGTTAACAGAAAACAGTGAGCAATCTGGCTAGCAAGGTATTACTCATTGTCCACAAAAGACTGCAGCGAGAGCCATCTCACATCTGTCACTCCGCAGGCTATGTCAGAGTGCCTTCCTGCAGGTCAGGGTCATCTCCTTACAGTGATCACCCCCCTCTTTGTCAGACCTTTCAAAGGAGAACAGCATAGCATGTGCTTTTCAGGGATCACTCCCTCTAATGAAATATCCTGGAAAGCCCGGTAAACACTGTACGGGAAATTGTAGCATGCTGTGTCGAAAATGATGTTAAAGGCCCGTGTATGCCTTTCCCTTGGGGGCTGTCATTTCATACCAGGCACAGGGTGCTGCCTCAGATTCACACCGGCTTTCATCTTTGGCTACGCATAGGCAGAGCAACTTCAAATGTGAATATACAGTCCTAAATTCCTCGGGCAGAGCAGCATCACTGGGACATCTTGCAGTGAAACACCTAGAGCTGGATGCTCACACCCAGGCATGTGCCAGAAGTGGTTCACAGGGTCTGGGAGATTTTGCAGGCCACAAGGAATGCAAGCCATGATCCTGTTGGGAAGCCCTGGGGGCAGTCAGCTTATCTGCTGTGCCACCCAATGACCTCCTTAGTAAACAGACAGTATTAATGCTTCCTCTCTAAAGTGCCTCTGAATCTGCAGATGGAGAAAACCAAAACCTGCTGAGAAGGCAATTAAAAAAATCTGTTCCACTTAGAATCACAGAATGGTTCAGGTTGGAAGGGACCTTAAAGATCATGTAGTTCCAACCCCCCTGCCACAGGCAGGGACACCTCCCACTAGACCAGGCTGCTCAAAGCCCCATCCAGCCTGGCCTTGAACACTTCCAGGGATGGGGCATCCACAACTTCTCTGGGCAACCTGTTCCAGTGCCTCACCACCCTCACAGTAAAGAATTTCTTCCTAATATCTAATCTAAATCTCCCCTCCTTCAGTTTAAAACCGTTACCCCTTGTCTTATCGCTACACTCTCTAATAAAGAGTCCCTCCTCATCTTTCCTGTAGGCCCCCTTTAGGTATTGGATACATATATACATACATAGTGCTTTGTAAAGAGCGCTCTCTCTTAAGACACGGGAGAGGACAGTTGGCCACAGTACAAAGGTAGGGCTTTATGTTGATAACTTGTTTAATTTCATGTATTAAGACATGAAATATACTTTACTGGCACATGAAGGGGGCAATTTAAGAACCAAAGTTCTGGATCTAATAAAGATTCAAGGAATTATGGCTGCTAAAGGGTAGCACCCTGCTAAAGCTGCTGCAGGGTAGGTTTAGGCTGGACATTAGGAAAAAATTCTTCACAGAAAGAGTGGTTAGACACTGGAATAGGCTGCCCAGGGAGGTGGTGGAGTCACCATCCCTGGATGTGTTTAAGACTCATTTAGATGTGGTGTTAAGGGATATGGTGTAAGGGAGAACTTCATAGAGTGGAGTTGATGGTTGGACTCGATGATCCCAAGGGTCTTTTCCAACCTAAATGATTCTATGATTCTATAAAGAGCTTACTCTTGTTGAAGAGACGAAGAGAACAGTATGGTGCAGTGCTCTAATGCTCACTTAACCAAAACTCTAGGCATGAAATATAGTGATTTTCCAACATAGATTGTTGCAGCCTCCGTTGTATGATTCATTTCAAAAGGTGTTTGAGGCTCTAAGCTATGCAGTAGGACTGACAGAAAGCTCCTTTCTCATTGCAGCTTCAAACTCCCTCCTTTTGCCCTCTCACTTCCTCGCTCCTCCCTGAAGTAGCTGACATGCAGCAACCCTTAAGACCCATAGAGATCCTCAATATATTTTGAGTTGCTGGGTCATTTTGTGAGGTGCAGTGTTCTACTCCGTCATCACATCACTGACCTACAGTGTCAGATGTTACTTATATGCAGGTAATGCTAGCAAGAGATCCTGGCTCTAACAGACTATAAAATCTGAGAATAGCTGCGCTGACCGAAGGTTGAGCTACCTCCAAATCCCGTCTCTGATGGTGGCTACATGTGCATGCTTACAAAAAGCTATCAGGACGGGACAAGCACGTAGCAATGCTTCCCTGTAGTGTTCTTTAGTCTTCATCATTTTGTGGTTCAGACACTCCTAAATCTTAAGCAGTATCTTTGTATTTAACAGGCCTTAATGGATTTTTCTGCCATTAATTTGTCTCACTGTGTTTTCAACCCATGTAAACTTTTAGCATCCACAACATCATAAGGCAATGAGCGTAGTAGTATAATTATGCAATGGGTGAAGAAGCATTTTCTTTTGCTTATTCTGAAACAGCATCCCACTAAGTTCATTTGATGCCTTTCTTTTTACACCAAGGAAGAGTGTACAGTCACTACATAGTCACAATCTTAGGGTTACTCGTGATTTTATGAAAAAATGCTGCATGCACTTCAGTCACCTCTTTTGGACATGGAAGACTCCTAACTTACTTAGTTGCTGCTCATATTAAAGCTGGTCTGTAACTTCAATTTTCTTTGTTGTCCTTCTCTAACCTTTGGCAGACGTTCCATGTGAGGTGAGCAGCTGAGTGTCATATGAGTTGTATGGATTGATTTTTGAAGATATGTTAGTTCACATCACTTAGCTGCTGAACTGAAAACACTATCTTTCTGACACAGCACCACTATAAAAATTCAGGTGATATACTCTTTCAAGATAGAGAACAAAACTTCTAGCAGTCTAATTCCTTCCAACATCAGTTCATTTAAAAGCTTTTCATTTCATAACATAAGAATAATGTCTATGAGCTACTCTTCCTCATAATTTGCTGACAGAAATAGAGTGTTTAATGCACAGAACAGGACTATTTTATTAGGAATTAATTTAGCAGTAAGCAAGCAGCTTAATTATTGCAAATAATTAATGGTCATGCTGCTACACTGACACCTGAGATAGTAGAGATAGTATTTGGCTCATGAGAAAATTTTCTCTTAGTGATTTGAAAGTATTAGAATGCAAAAAGTGTAACTTCAATATTGAAGAGCTATAATCCTCTGTTTTACCAGAAAACAGCTAACCAAATCAAATCTTTTAAAAGTACCTCATGATGACTCCTTCAGGGCTCTAATTTCTATGGGTACTCAGCACTCAAGTTCACTTGAAGTGAGATCGTTTCTTTCAGGTAAACTGAAGGTAACGTTACTTTCACAGAAAGAGCGTGAAAAAGTACTTATACTGAAGCTTGTGCAGTTAGGAAATTACAATAGTTCTTAAAAGGAGCCCTGAGGTTCGTACTATTATTTTAGCACATTGAGCAGCTGTGTCTTGAGTCAATTTAATCAGTGAATTGTATGTCCTTTGGCTTGATCATTACCCAAACTCTTTTAATTAATTAGCCCAATTCTGTTCTTCAAAGCAGTGGAAATGAGGCACATCTTGAGCGAAATAATTGTTATTACCTGATGGGTCCCATTAGAAAAAGTCCTGATTTTGGGTAGGACAAGCAAAACGAGGACCTCTTCTTTTTTGCACGCGCTTTGAAGCTGAGTGCCCTGCTGCAGGTGTGCCCCATTGGGGGACAGCTGCTCTCACCCCATTAGGTCGGGTTAGATATATGGCACTTACTGCTTGCGGTCGCTGCTTTTTTTCTTTCCTTGCGTTTCTCAGCCTCCCAAAACAACAACAGGAGGGAAATAGAAACTTCGCATCTTCTGGGTTTTCTGGCCCTCATTTCTGACAGTAATACCTGTTTTCTACACCCAAACAATATATCTATTTTTTAAAGTAAAATTTAACATTTTTGCCCATGTTTGCATTAGCAAGTAGCGCAGGTTGATAGGAGTGAATCCATGAATTCAGACCTTGGTGCTGAGGCCCTGACATCTACTCCATCTGATAGACCTGCTTTGGACTATTCCCAAAGGCTCTGATCCTGATCCTGCACCCCAAACGTGGGTCAGAGCTGGGACCGGTCTTTGATTCAGAGTCTTGTGTTCCCTTTGGGGACTGGAGCTCAGCTGATGCCTACCTGGAGCAGAGGCATCAATCTAGTTAGTGTGGACCAAAACTGCTTTGAAGACTGAACCAACACACACCATAAGTGGTCATGATCAGGAGACTTGCCCCAGAATGCCTCCACTGCTCTAGACCACAAAGTGAACATAGACCTGGTCTTTCTTTCCCTGCAGGTGCCTTCTCCATACCTGTGCTTTGCTTCTAACCAGGTGCTCTTTGCTTCTACCTTCAGCAGTCCACACTCCCACGTTTTCCCAGACACATCTCTGACATGGTTCCCATGGGAGTGTTGGGGTTGGGGGTATCATTTCTACAAACAGACCAGCTCAGCGCTCCTCTACACTGGTTAAAAAAGGGTTGAAAACACAACCCCAAATTATAACAAAGTGGAAAATGAGAGGAGTGATTCATTTTACACCCAGCGATGAAAACAGTAACTCAGCTGAGAGGGAACAATGAGAGTTTGTCCACATTTCTCCAGTATTGGAAAGAACTGGTATTTGTTCTCCAAACTATGGCAGTACTGCCATTTTCCAACCTCATATTCGATCAATGTTTTTGGCTTAATTCTCAGCTGGGGCACTCTTTCCTTTTTTTTTTTTTCCCCTTCCTTTCAATAGCCTCCAGTTAGCTAATAAAAGAGAACCACCTACGCTGAGCTGTTTATTGTTGCCCGCTCCCTGTACCGGCGGGATGGAGGTGAGCAGGGGACGGGTGATTCAGTGTTAATTAGACATTTCCCACACAGCAGGTTTCCCGAGTGCTGCAGTTACGAGTGACACTCTCAAATAAAGGCCCAGACTGGGGCTGCAGCTACAAAATACTCACAAAATACCAATCCTTTAACTCTGTCTTTTTGCTTTTCTCTTTCCAGAGCATCCCCATGCTGGGATGGTCTCTCAGGGTAGCAGTACTGCTCTAATAGAGCTCTCCCACGCCAGAAAGCTCTGCTCTGGTCTGTCAATGTACTCTCCTCCTCCTCTGACCCCTCCACAATGGTTCCTGGTTTCTTCCTTTTCTTCCTTTCTTCCTAGCAGTCGTTTCTTGAATAAGAATAAGTAACATACACTGTTCCTGCATCCATCTTCATATACTGGACTAAATGGACTATTGCTAGCACATTTGGATGGGACACTGTGACCATATTGCAAAACCAATCACCTCTTCCCATTCATTAAGCACGAGGAAAAATAAGGTTAAACCTTTTTCCAAGGATCCTGGGATATACCCAGAAAAGCTTCTGACAGCCCAAATTCTGGCTTGCACAAGGAAACAAGTTTCTCTAGCTGTACAGCTTCACCAGAGGAGTTAGTTTTGTTTTCTCACTCAATAATTACCAGTCATAGATCACTGGGTCAAACCCTCAGAGAATCCAAAACAGACTTTGCTGCTGATGGTAGCTTGTGACCCAACTGGACAGTAGCAAGAAGACTGGGACCGGGTCAGATTACTTTTTTTCACTCTATGCAACAGTCCTTCCTTTACCTACACCACATCAAGAAAAAGCACCCTCCACAATTCTTTGGTGACATTTCTCATGCTGCCATTACTGGTTTTATTCACCTTCTCTTCTGTATGAGAAGATACCTGACAGACTTTTCTTATTTGCCAGTTTAATGGTTAGTAGAGGTGAAATCCTTAATCCTACCTTTCAGGATTTAGTAAAACCTTTTATTCGTGTTTAATGCTTTGTTGAGGTCCACAGGATCTATTCTCACCATCACACACACTGATCATGAAATTAAAGGTAAAATGTGTGCCTTGTTCCATTGTCATATATTAGGGCTGATCATTTGAGCTCCAATTGTCAAAAAAAACCCAGTGGTTCAAAGGGTCATTACTGATATCTTCCAGAACTTTGTTTTTGTAGACCCATTGTGCTAATCTTTGTCTTCTCAAGGGACAGCTGTGATGAAAGAAGGATCTTTAGGATAAGGTATATGGACCTGGCAGTCACTAGCTACTTGCCTAGACAGTGTATGCTAGACCTTTAGATCTCCTAAAACAACACAGAAAGACTAGTTTTCCTTTCCAGGTACACAGGTTTATTTTGTGTAGTAGTTTTAACAGCTCTGCCTGGAATATGTAGGACATAAAAGTCTGAGTAGTGTGTTTTCTCCATGTTTGCCTTAACCCCTTGATGAAGGAGCCCTGAATGTAATGGATGAGATATGTTGAGAATAGCCTGACTTTTACACTGGGCCTGGGAACAGGGCCTGTTCTATCAAAATGAACGAAGCCAGATGGCAATGATGAAGAACAGGGTTCTCCCAGCCTCTTCACAGCCCTCTGCTCAGGCCAGACTCATGGCTTTTGTGGGTTAGACATGCCCACGTCTGCCATCCCTACCACAAGTGTGAGCATCTTGGAAGCACAGCAGGGAGATACCTAAAGGTTTTATTGTTTTTAGTTTGCTTTGACTTTCTCTGTCAGTGATCAGAGTTCTCCATGAGAGGAATAGGAGAGGCAAGAAGAGACAGTGTGGTGGGTTGACCTTGGCTTGCCACCAGATTCCAATGGTCTGGACTACCCCTTTGGCCGGCTTGGGTCCCAGCATCTTGCCCACCCCCAGCCTCCCGGCCTTTGGGGACAAGGTGGGGTTGGAGAGACAGCCTTGATGCTGTGCCAGCACTGCTCACCTCTAGCCAAAACCCTGCTGTGTTACCAACACCCTTCTAGCTACCAATACAAAGCATGGCACTGTAGGGGCTGCTGTGGGGGAGGTTAACACCATCCTAGCCAGACCCAATACAAGCAGCAAAGCAGCAAGCTTGCCTCTCTCTCCCCACCAGTCATGGACAGGGTGGATCAGTCAAACCCCAAGTCCCCACCAGCTGCCCCTGCCTGCCCACCATAGCAGAGATGCCTAGGAGCCAGCTTTGCCCATGGAGTCTCCAAGTCCATAGGACCCAGACTTTTTGAGCCGGTGGGCTCAGAATTGTTCATAGAATCATAGAATTGCTGAGGTTGGAAGGGACCTTTATGATCATCAAGTCCAACCATTAACCTACCCTGACAAAAACCACTTCTAAACCATGTCCCTAAGTACCACATCTACCCTTTTTTTAAACACCTCCAGGGATGGTGAATCCACCACCTCCCTGGGCAGCCTATTCCAATGTTTAATAACCCTTTCAGTGAAAAAATGTTTCCTAATATCCAATCTAAACCTCCCCTGACATAACTTGAACCCGTTCCCTCTCGTCCTATCACTTGTCACCAGGGAGAAGGGGTCAGCCCCCATCTCTCTACAACCTCCTTTCCGGTAGTTGTAGAGGGTGATAAGGTCTCCCCTCAGCCTCCTCTTCTCCAGGCTAAACAACCCCAGCTCCCTCAGTCGTTCCTCATAAGGTTTGTCCTCCAGAACCCTCACCAGCTTTGTAGCCCTTCTCTGGACACGCTCCAACACCTCAATGTCCCTCTTGTAGTGAGAGGCCCAAAACTGAACGCAGTACTCGAGGTGGGGCCTCACCAGTGCCGAGTACAGGGGGATGATCACTTCCCTAGTCCGGCTCACCACACTACTCCTGATATAGGCTAGGATGCTGTTGGCCTTCTTGGCCACCTGGGCACACTGCTGGCTCATATTCAGCCGTCTGTCCACCAACACCCCCAGGTCCTTTTCTGCCGGGCAGCTTTTGAGCCACTCTGCCCCAATCCTGTAGCGCTGCATGGGGTTGTTGTGACCCAAGTGCAGGACCCGGCACTTGGCCTTGTTGAACCTCATACCATTGGCCTCAGCCCATCGGTCCAGCCTGTCCAGGTCCCTCTGCAGAGCCAACCTACCCTCAAGCAGATCAACACGCCCGCCCAGTTTAGTGTCATCTGCGAACTTACTGAGGGTGCATTCAATCCCTTCATCCAGATCATTGATAAAGATATCAAAGAGAACCGGCTCCAGCACCGAGCCCTGGGGGACACCACTTGTGACTGGACACCAACTGGATTTAACTCCATTTACCACCACTCTCTGGGCACGGCCGTCCAGCCAGTTTTTTACCCAGCGAAGAGTACACCTGTCCAGGCCATGAGCAGCCAGTTTCTCCAGGAGAATGCTGTGGGAAACGGTGTCAAAAGCTTTGCAAAAATCCAGGTAGATAACATCCACAGCCTTTCCCTCATCCACTAAGTGGGTCACCTTGTCATAGAAGGAGATCAGGTTTGACAGGCATGACCTGCCTTTCACAAACCCATGCTGACTGGGCCTCATCACCCTGTTCTCCTGCATGTGCCGTCTAATGACGTTCAGGGTGGCCCACGCCGCTTTGTGCCCTGTCCTCCAGAAGGGAAGGGGGGCTCTGGTTTCTGAAGCCATCTCTAATACCCAGCTTGAGGCTGGGTGCTCCCAGACCTGCCCTTGCTGATGAGGTTGGTGCCCATGGTGCCACACGGCAGGAGAGTGAGCAAGAAATGCAAATGACAGAAATGTTCCCTTATACTCTTGTTTCACAGGCGCCACACCGAATCTGTCCTCCATTTAGCAACCACCCCCTCCTGAGCTTTGAAATGAACCCAGTCGAGCCTTGATTATCTGGAACTACTGAATTTCTTTTGCAAGTCATTCCTTTCCAGTCATCATAGAAATATTATTTTAAATGCTATTGTTTCCACTAGTTTGAATATATATGTTTTAAAAGGCACAAGAAAGAACTCTATTACAGTTCCCAGACTGCATCACGATTTCACTTTATCGCTATTTAACTTTCAAATAAGACTTCCTGGAAGAGAGAATAGTCTTGGTGTTGCAGAAACATATCCCGGCTGAATGCATCATAATCACAAATGCTTTTTCATGTAAGCAGAATATATATCATCTCAATGGATCCCTGGTTTCAACTTGAAAAGAAAAATAGATAGTCTGATCCCAAGCTGTGTTCAAAGAAGAAGGATGTGTGAGCAGGCTGTGGCAAAGACATTAAAGAGAAACGCTATCATTCTGAGATTTGTCAGCTCATCTTTCACTTATGCATGGTGTCATTTATCACCCAGTTTTCATAAGAAGCTGCTATGTATTAATCCGTCCTAAAGCAATATTTCATGTTATCTGTAACTTAGTAAACACAGAAAATAAACAAACACTGGTTTAAAAAAAATAAAATAAAATTGTGTAAGATCTTTTAAGGAAAAAAAGAGCAATAAATGGATAAATGCAATCTGGAAATTAGGCACAGACACTAACGGACACGAGTACCCAGCTTTTATTTTAATAAATATAAAATATGAAAGAAGAATTTAATAAAAAATTAAATTTATTTCTAAGGCACAGTAAGAACCATGGTACAGTGCTGAGATTACTGTGGTCACGGTGAACACCTGCGCGCGGAGGGAATGTGCTGGAAGTATTTAGGAGGTGGCGGTTGTGGATGAGGCTCAAGCTGCCTCCTGGGCAGAAGCAGAGCAGGACGGGCAGCAGAACCGCATATTAAACATTCACTCCCGAAAACTGCTGACACTTCTTATTCTCCTGTTTCACTCATATAATCCTGACTCTGGTTAGTTCTGTCTCTTCTTGTTTCCCTTTTTTCCTTCTGTGTGCTTCATGCCTTCCCTATGGCCTGTCCTCCTTCTCTTTGAAAAAGAACTATTCCTCCTCTCTT
Organism: Chroicocephalus ridibundus; assembly: GCF_963924245.1. NCBI lineage: Eukaryota > Metazoa > Chordata > Aves > Charadriiformes > Laridae > Chroicocephalus > Chroicocephalus ridibundus. The sequence continues at coordinate 85,918,406 of NC_086284.1, forward strand.
GTTCTTTGCCCATTCTCACTCCCATTCTCCCAGATTTCTGCATGGTCACTTTTTTCTCTCTCTGTACTTGGTCACGCACAAAAATAAGAGGGTTCACAAAGAGCACTAAATATTAAGGGCATCAAGCCTTGAGCTAGCTGTTCTTTCAGTTAAGTGTTTTTAATCCCAGGGGAGGCAAGAATAAAACCAGAGGACAATCAAAAAGGCCATAAGGCAGGGATGGGCAACTAACTGTCACAAGCAGTGATGAGCAATATCTGCATCTGGACACACATAGGGACACATCAGTTATTAAGGGCATTTTGTGGTCATATAATCTGGAAGATTCATAAAGTATCTAAAGAAGTCCCAGATGAACTGCAAGAATAATAACATCAGTGATGGTCAGTTAAACCTCTGTTTTAGTTAAAGCTTATTCCCAGAAAGGAGCAAAATAACAATTAGGGCACGATAGAAATAGATATATTTTCATGGTGACAGGAAGTCATCTGCATCACCTTCAGAAATGTCAAACCTCCCCCTGGGAAGCTACAGCAGAGTCTAGGCCAAGGAGTGCACCTGGGCTATGATGTGAGTGTACCAGCTGCATAATTTGCTTCATGCTGTATTTCTCCCCATTTCTTGTACTGACACAGCGATGGTGAACCTGTTCAGCATGTGGTGCTACTGCCAGTGGCCCCAAGCCAGTGCTGAGGATGTGGCAAGGACTGGAGGAGGCCATGGGAACAGCCCATGCTGACTGCATGTCCAGCCCCATTGGGAATAGTGCTGAGGAACATGACAAAATACTATCGTCAAATAGGGTTAGGAAGACTCAGACCTGTTATTGTCTGCACCCAATGCTAACATCCCTACATTCCTTTTCATTGCAACAGCTGGCTGAAATTATATACATATATATATATATTAGCATACGATAATAATGTGGTTCAGGAGATAAGGTATTTACTTGTGTGTGAAGACACTAATTCAACCTCAGAGTTGTAAAGACCAGCAGGGACAGGGAGCCCTGGGGGAGGGCTGGAAGGACAGCTATGAGGGTTGCTGTCATTTCTTTTAATAATCTGTTTCAGGGTGTATCCACATTAGTGTTTTAATTTGAAACAGGCCTGCCCTTTTGAAACAAATCTCCTGATCATCCCTAATTTATCTTTTGGTTTGCATTGTGGGGCGCACCTTGGAGCACGTGAACTCAATTCATTTCAAATTAAATTAAATCAAAGTTTGTCATCCAGGGAGTATATCTAATATGCTTCAAGCACTTGTGGCTATCTGGGGACCAGAGCAGAGACAGTCATAAGTAAAACCACTGAAAATTGTGTAGTGTAGATGTCGGGTCCTTGCTAGCATCAACTGTTTCATCCACAGACCTGAAGATCTGACCGCTCTGTGCTGCTTCCTAACACAGGCATAGTCTCAGTCACCCACTGCAATACTGCAGGGGAAGGAAAATCTGCTACTTCACGTGGAAATATTTCTTTAAGAATACGAAAACATGAAGGTAAAACCCACTTGTAACCCATGAAACATGACAGCTAAATTATTTCAGGGTCAGAAGTATAGGAACTACTCTTCTGCCATCTGAATCTGAGGCTGCCTCGGTAGCATAACTAAAATGTTCCTGGGACCTTCTGGCATTTTGGCCAAGTGGCATAAAACTACAAAAATCTTTTCCCCCTTTCAGGCAAGGTGGACATATTGTGACTGTTTTTTGGGAATGACTTGTCCCAAAACATGCCCCAGAATTGCCTGGGGAGTGCTGGGTGGCTCGGGGCAAAAGCACAATAGAAACCACTCTTACAATTTATAAATGGTCAGGATTTTGGTAGTTACTTTACTAGATTTTACTTTACTTTTTGATTTTTTTTTGTATATATGTATTTGCTTTACTAGAATAAACATAGTCCAAGAGCTCTAGAGATCTAAGTGGGACCCAAATCTGTAGAGAACAAGAAGTGCGATACTTGGGCATGCAATACTTTCAGTTTATGATTTTATCATAAGTTGATTGTGTGAGACAAGGTGTTCCTCTCAGATGCCCAGCTCTCAGCCACCAGTTCCTGTGTGAGAACCTCAGCTTTCAGTACCAAAAAAAGATTTCAAGATTCATAGCTCTTGAAAAAGCCTTGAAAGATTGAGCGTGTCTGAAGGATATTAGAGAGCAGGGAAGAAAGAAAACTAAATTTGTTTCTAAAAGTGTCCTGATCTGGAGGAAATTCACGCACAACTTAAAAGTATTTACATTAGCAGTGCTTTTATTTGGAATCAAATGTAACCAAATGAGTGGAAAAAAAATTTACTCTTAATATTAACTATTTGATATTTCAAAGTTGTTTATTCCAAACTAGAATTTCAAATATTCCTGAAAGTCCTATGATGTGAAAGGACGGTCATTAAGTAAGATCTGGAGGACTTGACAAGTCTCAGCTGGGTCCATCTTCAGGAATGAGAAAAGCAAAGATGCATGTCCAGTAACACTGGTGTCAGTTCTCACCACTGCTTCGTTCCCTCTATGAATCATCCTTCCAGATGAACTCAGAAAAGCGAATATGTTTATTTAACCCTCTATCATAACCATTTTTTATATTTTGTTCTTTTAATCTGGGGCCGAGTATTTCAGAGTTGAATTTAGATTATCATTACGTTATAGCATAAAACACTCTTGTGATTTATTCCTTGACAATGGACTTCCTCGCCTAGGAAAGAGCATCATTTCAGGGACCTCAACATCAACCTGACACAGCTTTCCACTAGATTTGAGGGACTGTTCTTGCAGCGTCTTTCCAATGCTGTGGAACAGACTCCAGAGCAGGACGACGTGATTTGCTGCCCATGGAAACCTTGCCATCATCAAGACACTGAGAGCTGGATCCATCTCTCCTGTCACAGCTGATCAAGCACCAATTAAAGATTTCTTACAAGTCCCAAGCTGCCGCCTGACTGTGATTTAACTCCCTGGGAAGGAGGCCAGTCTCCCACATGGAAAGCACACACCAGCCCTGCCAGTGCCCCGGTACTATCCCCTTTTCAGCCCCTTTTACACCTGCCACTTTGCTGCTGTCACAAATCCCAGTGTAACACTCACCTGAGGACCACAATCTGAAAACTGGTCCCTTTGGCAACTGCCCCTTTTGTGAGTGTAAAATAGATGGCCTCCATCAAGACAAATATTTATAGTTTTAAATGCAAAATGTTAAGGCATCAGTTGGAAATTTGCTAATGCCTAATGTTTATGTGTTGCATACACAGTTGTGAATTTGTTGCCTGTTTTGTTCAATGAATTAGCCACTAATTAAGGTTACCAGATTAGAAAAGGCCTCCCTTCCCCTGACTAATAGCCCTACTTCAATTTGTTCAAAGGCTTTGTTCAAAAGGAGACAGAATAAAGGATAAAAAGCAGAACTGCAAACAGACTCCGAGATTTATAAAACGTGACATTTTATTATAAGTAATAAAGTCAACCTACAAAGCAAAGATAAATGTTAAATGGTATAGTTATGCATTTTGTTATCTAGGCAAATATTTTTAACTGCCTCAGTTTTGGCTGGGTCTACGCAAGTTCTGGCTGACCACCTCCTTGAGACAGAGAATCTATTTCTTCTGCTCATAAGCACCACATTTCATGTGAGTTATCACGCAATCATACTTTCAGCCATTTCCTTTAATGTGTTTAGTTATATCTGTCACAATACATCAGGGGTATTTTGCTCATTGGTGCATTATATTGCTGTTAAACTATACACATTGGTTGCTGTGATTTTTTTTCTCTCAATTCTGCATTTTAATCAGCATTCCACGTGTGTAATGTCAGTCCTTCAGCTCATACCGAAAAAATTCCCAACATACATTTGCTTTTCACGGTCTGTCAATCTTAGACTCAAAATTTCCGTTTGAGGCTTACGAATATTCAAGTGATATATGACTCTGTAAGTGTGCAAATATATATAAACGTTTCTAAATTCATAATCTGTAACAGTTTGGATTTATTCCCTAGCCTAATTCCCTATATCAAAGTAAACGTAATTCTAGGCTTTACCTGTAGTAAGGCTAAAGTCTGCATGCTTTTCTTTGCACCTGCCTTGCTTCACTGCAACATTTTAAAAATGATGAACAGAGCAAGTAACAGAATATTAAATAATCAGTGCAGGTTAACTTTTTATGATAATTTTCTTGCATTTTACAAAGTCAGGAGCATGTATTTTAATGTAATATTACTGCAGTGTTGGATAGAACAGACAGTCCTTTTAATGTCTCACATTAATTACACATAAACATCAAAGCTGCCACAGGGAGAAGGAAGGGTTAGATTCATCCAGTACCAGTATTCATCTGTCCTGAAGAGCATCAGAGCATCAGAGCTTAGCTAGTATTTATGAGCGCCCAACGGACTTTAAAGAGCTGGTTTGCTTGAGCTGATCACCCCACGGAGGATGCCGATGGCAGATGTGTATTGGGTGCACAGGAGAATTTGGGAAGCCAGTTTGTTATGTTTTCCTTCGGATTGTACTCAGAAACATGGTAGGTTTTTTTCTGACTTTAGCATTTTTTAGCCCTTCAGTCTCCTTTCTTATCTCTCTCCAAGTATGATGACTCTCAGTTTGCTTGTTGCATTCCTTTTTCCTTTCCTGTGACATAATTGTCTCTTAAACAATATAGCAAACTTTATTACCAACCCCTAATATCCCATACACATACGTTCTCTTCCGGTGTCATCCTTTCATCGTCTCTGGGGCAAGGAACAGTTTTTAAGCCTGCATTAGTATAGGACCCTGCGCTGAGGAGTATTTCATACGACCATGTCCCGTATGTGTTCCAGGAGCCTGCTGAGGCTGCCTGGTGGGGGCTATGCAATGGACTTACCTGCCCATACCATAGTCACAGTCTGCATTAATATCTCTTGGAAAGCCCAAAATGCGTATTCGAGTCATTTGATCACTTGATTGGTGCATTCAGTCCCACTGCACCAGGCTCCTGATAGCGCTTTTCATCCTGTAAAACCCTTTTTCATCATTTGCTCTAGAAATTACAGTTCTGCCCCTTTTTTTCCTCAGGGTCCTTGCATTAATTTACAAAATACGTTGCCGTTTGTCTCTAAGCTTACTCGTTCTCCTAGCTGAAGAGTTGTTAATGCCATCACTTCTTTGACTCAAGTGCTTTTAAAATTTCAAAAGGAAAGTGCAAAGGAGAGGAACCCATCAAGCTCCCAGACCTTTACTGAAGATGGGTGGAGACGGTGGAAATTCCTCAGAGTGAGGTCATAGCTAGATCCGCACAGATTTCCCCGCTGTGGCAACAGGTACGTTTCTGAGGGAAAGCCCACAAATCCCAAGACCCTGAGCCAGAGGGCCTGGGTTTTAGCTCCCTCTCAAAATGAGATCATGGGGTTTTTCTTAACACTGCAAAACAGTTGCTCTTATTTTTCTTTATTTTTTTTTCTTTTTTTCCCCCCAGTTGTTTTCTTCATTCTCAGAAGTGGCTAATCTGCTTTGCCTGAAACCTTCGGAAAAAAATTCAGCTCAAGGCAAGCATGCAGCACTGACATTTTCAGCCTGAAATGTTCACATCTGACAAAGTTAAAAGCAACTGAAAACAGGGTATCGTAATAGGAAATACTAAACTTAATAATAGGAAGCTGTACCAACTCTGCCTATTGTAATGAATGATCCAGAGAAGGTAATTCAAATGACACCCATTTGCCCCTTCTCAGAACAAGGCGACATTAAATGAAATGGAAAGGCTAAAGGGAAATACTTCTCACATAGTATGCAGCACATGAAATCCGCTGCCACAGGACAATGCTGAGAACAATAATTTAGCAATTTGCAGAAGAGTCAGTTCCACCTAATGAGAACATCTGCAATTGCATTTGATAGGACACATTTATAGAGGACATTTTTCTTCGTGCTCGAGGACATATGACTAGTGATAACTGCCTGAAAAAGAACCTTCCCTTAAAGACTATCTGGCCACTGTCAGTATCAGATCTGCTCCTCCAAAGCATTCAGCATTATTGGTGAATACATTTTGACTATGAAGTATTCAGACCTAGCAGTCCATTTATGCAGACCTAAACAGTCCATTTGTCAGATCCAGAAAGGCAATTCCGAGGACCATGACAAGACATCTTACTCTTTTAATTCTATCATTTCCCCTATTTTGATAATCTTTTTGTCTTTGTCACAGATTGATGGGTGGGTTGGTGGGTGGGTGGGTTTTCAATTTAGAAGCAATTCAAAGGGAGATGAGTGTCTCCATTTAAATGAGAAAGAATCTTTACGTTTGTGACTTTGGACCCTCTCATGAACAAAATAATTGCAGCTTTAACATCAACATTCAGTGTTCCCAGAATAAATTGAAGCTACAGCTATTTATCTAAAATATAACCTCTTTTCTTGATCAGTATCTCACCAATGGTTTTGAATTGTAACATATGTCCTATTCAGCAGACACTGTATGATATAATGCATTTCAAAGGAAGAAAAATCAAAACCACCTTTCACAGCAAACGTTTAAAGGCAGCACACTCTTTAATTGCCAGCTTGCCACCAGATATTTGCTGTCACTTATCTAAAATACTACTGAGTGTTGTCATCAGTGCAACGGATGACTAGTAATAAAACAAACACTATTATCTCCCTTAGAAGCAGTTCACCCTGCTCAGTCTGATGTGACAAAAATGTTCGGGCATTTTATTTAGAATTTATCCTTTAGCTACATGGCTCATTATCTCTGTGCAATAACGGGCCTTGTATAAGCAGGATACATTTCCTTTGAACCACATCGGCTTATCCCACACTAGCTGGGAGTTGGAGATAAAAATCACTCACCGCTTGTGCGTATAGTTTTCTTTATCTGGTAAACCTCTAACTGCAGCTAGCAGTGGCTACTGATAGTCTTATTCTTCAAAAAAAAAAAAAATAGTTGGTATGTGGGTTAGTTTAAATTAGTCTTGATTCAGCAATCCCAGCTGGGGTGGAAGTAATCTGAATAATGAGTTTCTCTCCTTAGAATATCTCAGTGTGCTGGTGGGCTTCAAAATGAATACTTGTGTGCAACTCAGGTTAGATACAAATCATATAAATATTACCAAGGTATCACTTTATTATTGTCATCAGACTTTGAAAAAAAACAACCAAACAAAAAAAACCACCCAAACCACAAACAAAGGTGAGATCAGAAATAGCTTTACATATCTGGGCTTTTGATCTAGTTTTAGATTTCTCAGGCTTTTATTCATGATATTGATCAAAAATTGACAGGATCAGGACAGTTCATGTCTCTGTCATAGACACTGCTGCTCCAGCTGTTGGGACAGAGAGCTACCTAATCTAGTGGAAAAGGCCTCCTTCTCTGGACCAGAAGTTGCATGCTCCTCCTGATTTTGACGGGACGTGCAAACAGGCTGTAGTACACTGAACCAGTGAGCGCTGTGTCCCGGTGCTTGCTGCAATCCCCACTGAAGTCACCCGAGAGCCTGGAAATGAAAAGTCAGCTGGTGACGGCACTGAAACTGTAAAAGAATGTCCAAACCCCCAGAAACTAATAATTCAAAGGCACTGAGGGGAAAAAGAATTGTTCATTTTATTGGGGTCATTAGAGGCCATCAGATTTTTTTTTTTAGTGACAGAATCTACCAGTCTCTTCCAAAAAAAGCAAATAACTTGCCCTATCCATTCTCTCTGCTGGGTTTTTGGTTTGTTTTTTTCTTTTCCTGTACTGAATAATCGGTGTAGTAATTCAATTCACTGAAGCAAAGCTGGGTAAGTGCAGCAAGGATGCTGAGACTACAAAAAGCTTCTGCAGGGCTATCTAAGCACCAGCAATACGGGTACCACTTCACTGCTGACAGAAAAAAAGTGAGAGGGAGGCAGCTGGACAGGACGGTAAACAGGGAGAAGGCTGGGGCAATCTGATATTTTGCTACTTCATATTACCTGGTCTTGCTCTCAAGTCTAAATTGTTTAGTATGTTCTTTAATTGGCGGTAAAATTGATTGAATTTTAAAAACGTTAAAACGTTAATTATACTGACATTTGATTTCTCATTCACAGTAGATGATCCAAAATATCTGTAGGAAAAGGCATACAGAATTAACTTACAGTGCTAACTCTGCTCAAAAGAAGAGTAAATTCTTTTCAAAATACTTGAAAGGGGAAAAAAATCAAGAATATTTCACAGATAATGGGGCTGAACAGGGAGTTCCGTGTATACGATAAGTATCTCTGGCTACTGCTAGACTTCTCTGTGTGTGAGCATGTGTGCATATATATGTGTGTATATGCATATATTTGTATCTATATATGCAGGAGTATATATAAGTCTATACACATAAGATGAATGAAATGACTGGAAAGCCAGATGTTAAATTTTGTAAGTGGGAGACATTCTGCCTGTGAAAACCTTAATTTTCTTTCCAACCTATCATGAACAGCAGTCAAGCATAATTATCTGATGCTAAAGTGACGCCAATGGGAAAACAGAAACGAGAATTTTTCTCTTCAGTTGCAAAAAATATGCAGGATGATGGATATATTTCCATTTTTCCTGAGGTCCTGTATTCTGGCTGAAGAGGTTCTCATTACTGACCATGTAGCTCTGCTACTATGGAGTAATTTGCTGCCATTTCAATTAAGACAGTCCACATGTTTGTGAGGCTGCAATGTGAATTACGGAAGGAAAATCATATTGGCTAAAAATAACGCACACCAAGTGTGTTTTTTGCATTATTATCATCAACCCAAATTATTCCAGCATTCTGGTTTGTACAGAAACAAGGAGTTGAAGGGAGCAGTAAGGTTCATTTGGGCAGCAGAAATGAGCAGGCACAGAGGGGACCACTGAGGCCAGATCTACCCACGTACAGACGTACAAAAGACATTAAGGTATATAGAACTGAGCCAAATAGATTGAAAATGCTTTGAAAGCTTTGAGAGCAGCTGGGAACCCTCCTCGTCTTGGGGGAGGCGTCTGACTGTGCTGTGAAAGGTTTTTGGTCTGTGGTGGCCCCTGAACCACAAGCAGTGACACCTCAAGGCGAGGGGCCGTAGGACAGCGGCTGCCGATGCCACCCAGCTCTGCTGTGCTGGTGTGAGCCATCCCAGCGGCTTGCCTGTCAGCCTGATTTAACTTGGCTTCCTCGCTGCTCAGAAGTGAACTTCGGGTCACATCCCCTTAATTTTTCTCAGGGGACTTCTGGAGAGACAAATCCACGCGCATCACGTCGTGGGCAGGGCGGGCAGGAGGCAGGACAGGCAGCAGCTGCGCACGGCTGAGCGAGGAAGGTGGCAAAGCCATCCGGGGAGCGGGTGACAGGCACCTCATCCCTGATGAGGGTTGGCACTCCTGTGCCCTTCCCCATCACCAGCCACCTGCCTTTCAGTTTGTTATGGTTTGAGAAACCCACAACAATTTATTGTCATTTAGACAATTGTTCTAACACCCGAAGACCCCTTACCACCCGGGAAGGGGAGTCAGGAAAACCAAGGAAACCCAAAGGCTGAAATATGAAGAGATTTAGTAGAATAAGACTAGATAATTAACATTAATGTCACTAAAGAACCAATATTGATCCCAATACCAATATAAAACATACAGGATTATGCTCAGACTATTCTATCAGCAGGAAGCTGTGCGCTCCCAGCCGTGGACAGCAAATGTTGGACACTGCGAGCGCTATGGCTTTGGGAGGAAGGGAAGGGCTCAGGGGTCTGGCACCAGGCCAAGAGGTTCTCTGGCTCACTGCCATCAAGGGAGAGAGAGCTTCGCAGCAAACTTTCTAATTTATGTTGAATGCGACGTCCATGGTACGAAATAATCCTGTTGGCCAGCCTAGGTCAAGTGCCCAGGTCTCACTCCTCATCCCTGCACCTGGCTAACTCAAAAACACTGAGACCTTGAATCCCACATAGCCTAGCTGGCTATAAAGTAGTTATTTTCACGAATTCAGACACTAGAGTCTTCTAAAAGTGCAGTTTTCCCAAGCATTAGAAGAGAAATCAGTCCTGTATTGCTCAAACCAGGACACAGCTACTCAGGGTTGCTCCAGTACTTCTAGTACTATTAGAAGCTGTGTTCAATGAAAGCAATAATTCTGCTTGGTTTTGCCCACCATGTGCTGGCTGTTAGGCAGACATCAGCTTACACTAGTTTACAATACTGTAGCTCCATTAATCTCAGTTTTGTTGCCTGTGATTTAGAGCAATACAAGCGAAAACAGGTTTGGGACTCAGAATCCAGTTTGTAAAGGCTCAGGTATCTTCAGAAAAGGGGACTTTATGAAGCAGAAATGCTGCTCAGTGCCCCAATGGGCAACTCAGATGTCATTTCCCAATACAGCTGTCTTGTTTGCACTGAAAATCCTGATTAAGAAAAAAGTCTTTTTTTAGAAGCATCAAGAATCTCCAAAGAGAAAGTTCAGCCTTTGTCACTCCTGATGAATCTGCACGCTACCACAAGGTGCCTTGCTACTATTTCTAATTTTACATGACTAGCAGCCACCCCACGCCTGTTCGGTCAGTAATGCTTCAGGATCAGCACATCAGCTGGGATAAACCAGCACAGAATCACTCACTTCAGTAAAACTATGCCAGTCTGCATTCACCATCTGGCCTAAGGCAGTTATTACATCTCTTATGTCAATAGTTACAATTTAGTTCTGTTGGCTTTACTTATCTGTGACATACCAGCTGCTAGACACCACAGCTTGTTTTATTTTTGATTCTTACTGCATATGGTAAAGTGCCTGGGTATTTTCAGTACAGTTTGACAAGCTTTGGAAGTGCCAAATGGTCCAATCCTACAGACGGTTAGCACTTTTCCACCAGCCTGCCTAGAAGAAACATCTTAGGTCAGACTGCGGTTTGCTCTGGTTTTGTTTATCGTATACTACAGTAACGTGGATTTGAACTGTTCTGCTTCAGTGTAAGCTTTGTACCTGGCTGCTCGGCTATATGGAGTCTATAGCCTTTTACAAGGAGAAAGTCAGCTTCTGGAGAGAGCTTCCCCACCACCACCAGGAACATGCCAGTCAGTCCTAGTTCCCAGATTGGTCCATCACACAAGATTTTAATGCTGGCTCTTGTTTCCCAAGTAATGCTGGCATTTAAAATCATACTTTTTATGGTAGGTGAGAAACCTGCCAAAAGTATTATTGCCATAACTTTTACAACTATAATGAAAACATGCTTAAAACACAGCTGTGCAATTTAGCTGTGGACAGCATCCTTCTTACTTCCTGGGAAATGTCCGTGATCCGGGACCACCCGCCTCATCGGCCCCCTTGGACACATCTACACCAAGGAAAGATAAGACCAAGGAACAATCCTTGCGTCTGAGGCCAAGTGGCCCAGAGCTCTGAAATGGTCAAAGTACCCAAAGCGATGCTGGGCCTGTGCGGTAGCCTGTCAGACAGTGTTTTATCACATCAAACTGAAAGTGCGTGTTGGACTCCCTGGGGCAGGGTGAAAATACAGGTGTCTGTTTATCCAAGGAAAAGTTGTCAAAGTGCAAGAAATCCCTACACTCACACAATCCCACCCTCTCAACCAGGTTAACTCGGCTTTGGGACGTAGGAAGGTCTTTGCTTTTTCAGCTCTTTGCCATCATTTCTATAATGAGCTGTCATCTTTGAATTTGTAGGTGTAATCGCTACTTTCTGCTTATTTTTATTGTTTCATTGCAATTTAAGAGATGGGATAAAACGGACAAATCAATCCCAGAAGAAGCAGCCATATATCATCTGCGTACAACTGTGCTGGTGTCAGCAAACCCACTGGAGGATGTCAATAATAAGACAAATGTATGAACAATAAGAGAAATAAGGGAAATATTTTCATTAAGGTAATTTCCCTGGAAACAATTATTGCTTGAAGCAATATAACAAATGATATTTTGTTTAGAGCTCAATTTAAAGATATCATTTAATGATTCCTATGAGGGTTCTGTGACTTTAAATTAAACACAATATGGTCTGAATCTGTGCCCAGGGAGTTAATGGCAAAACAAAGTCATTCAGCCCGGCTGTCACTGACATTAAAAGCATTTTACATTGCCCTGCCAGTTTCGAGAAGCCGGACTTCTGCCAGACTTAAGAATTAGAAATTGTATTTTTGCACATTTGGATGAAGTCCAAAAAGTATCCCAATACCAAGTAATTTTTAAGCCTCTTAAGGCAACTTTACGTAATGAGAACAGTGGAAAGGCTCATTAGAGCAAATGACTATGAGGTGCAACAGCTCTAGAGATGCACACTCTGGCCCCAAAGTCATAACAGCATCGTGCTGTTCTTACCGATTCCCATTCTTGTTCTTTAGCTACTTTCCAAGTTGGGAGATAGCCCTGGGTACCAATACCGATGGGACAGATTCGGATGTGCTCTTTGTGACTTGGGATTTGGAACACAACTGGTAAGAGAGTTTGTTTTTCCAGATTTGTGTGGTTTTGCCTCCAGATTAAAGCAGTAGCAGGGAGGTGTAAGTGGTGTTCATCCCTACTAGAAAATCGTTAAAAGTGTCCCAGGTACGGTTCTGGTCTGGGCCAGCCGGTACACAACGGCCCCAGGCACCGTTCGGGAGCCAGCGTGGATTAAGGCCACCTATGACAGCCTTCACTTTGGATAGCACTGTCCCATTTTGGAGCATCCTCCAAAAGCGTCTGATGCTGTGGGCACAGGCTGTTTCACACTGGTTTGATTTATCAGCATAGACAGAGACATAGACTGCGTGTACAAATCGAGACTCCCACGCATCGTATCTGCAGGTCTCCCTCTCTCTGCCCCTGCGTGATGCTACAGCCCGATGTCGGTACCTTGTAAAAGCCTATTCAGTTACAGATTGAAAAAAAACCACTCCTCCCTGAGGGTATTTTGAAGAAAAGCAGCATATTGTAAGACGTGATAGAAATACACAGAACCACGCTTTATCTGTGATTATACGCTAACGTTATGCAAAGGTCTTCAAACTGGAAGTGCAGATTAGTGGTGTTACTTTGGAAATACATCCCAGAGCCAGCTCAGTGCAAATAAAAACTTGGGCTAATAACATACTGCAAACTATTCTATCAGTATTGTTATGAATATGTAACGAATACTTTCAAATCATGACACCAAAACAGATTTGGTAAATAAGAAGAGGCCTTTCAAACATCACAGAGGATTACAAAAATCCTGCAAAATCTGTATCTTTCCACAAAGACTGAAAACTCAGCTATGTTACGTGGTGAATGAGTAGAGTAAGAAACCTCAAAATCAAAAAGAAAATCAAAAACTGCTTTTTTTTCCAGCCTCTCTGAGACAGAAACAGAGCCAATTGCTCAGAAATGTTTCTTGTGAGCTGTGTTCAAGTGGCAGTGATTTACATTTGAAGTGTCCATGTCTTACAGTTCCAAAAATAGGCATGAATTTAAAACTGAACTGAAGTGGTCATGTCATCTTCTGCATTAATAAATTTTTTTTTCAGTATTGCTCCCTTCTCTGCTCAGATGCAAAAACAGTCAGTTGAGAGGAACTTTGCATATGTAGATTGAAATACAAAGATGCGTGCAAGCTCATAAATGTCAGGCTCCCTTTTACTTACATTTTTGCCTCTCTCCAGCTAAATTCCTGAATGTTTTACTGCACGGCATGAAGAACTGCCCTCTAGACCTGCAAATTGAAACTGGCTTTAATTCTGTAATAACCTGCCTAGACTCTACATCCTCATGGAGAACTGCATCCAAAAAAAAAAAAAAAACCCAAAAAATGACAATATAACAAAGACAATAGAGAATTCCCTGATTAGTATAGGGACACCTTAAAGTCTGGAAGATGTTTCCTAGTTGTTTCTGCAGACTAAGTCTTACACAGCTTAATAGAGTTTCTATTGTATTCTAGAAATTGATAGAAAAGTTTTGATGAAAGGGGTATTCTTTGGTAAGCAATTCTTTGCTAGATTCTGTATGTTATTTTGCGCAATTTCTTCTGAATTTTAATTCTGCTTTAATGCCGAAGCTCATTCTTAAGAGAACTTGCAGCAGTAATGGGAGCAGGTTGCACTGCCGAGTGCACACAGACCCTGCTCTTAATTACCGCTCTTGCTTCATTAGCGTGTTGCAGTGCTCAGGCTAACAGACACTGCTGAGAGAGAGAGAATTATTTCCAGCGCATCTTGGACAAATCGCATTTCTTCTGCTCCTGGATATGCCTTGGTACATCCACAGAGAGCTTAATTGGTGATATATATATGTGTCTTAAATATATATAAGCGTTGACACATTTACACAAGTCTGAAGAGACAACCTGTCAGAAGACTGAGCACGTACATGTATATTCTTGGTACACTACCTTGGAAAACACCTTTTAACATTTCTCTCAAAGATGTACAAACACCAAAATTGGAGTGGGGAGTATTTGTAAACCATATTTGTATGTATGTGATTCAGAGCCTTTCATGGGCTCCATATCAAGCCCTTCATGCTTTTCACATCCAGTCACGAGTTATCCCTGTGATACTCCTTCAGTGTTTCATGCTAAGGCAGTAACTCATAATAGTTATCTGTAAGGGGAACCCCTTCGCTGAAATTCATTACCCACCTTAAGGATGGTCTCTTTATAAACTGGCTTCAGAGGAGGATTATTCAAGAGACGCCAACAAATGAAGCCTGGCACATCCTAAGTAAGGAGGGAAAAGCCAAAATGTTATTAACAGTCAGGGTAGAGGAGATCTCTGTCCCTTCGTGTCACACACAGCTCCCTCATCGCAGCCCTGGCTTGCCCCCGCGCAGGCCAATAACAGCAAAATGGCAGAAATCTGGGGAAAGTGTTAATGTGCCTGGGAGCAGCCACGGGTCTGTCAGAGCAGCTGCAGCACGGCAGGCAGGGATATCAGCCCAGGGGTAAGTGCAGGGTGCAAGCAATCGCTGCTGTGGCCACGGAGCCTTGCTGAAGATGAGTGTGGCAAGAGGAAGGCTGGTTGTCTGAGGAGGAGAAACGGGAGATGCAGCATTGCCTCTCTGCCATTGCCCTGCATGGCACAGCTCCCCATCCCCTGGGCTTGCCTGGCCGTTCAAAGCCCTCTCCCAGTAGTTTCCCCTGGGGCCTGAGCCGTGGCCCATTGCCCACCCAGGGTTGGGCTTTCCCGCAGTGCAAATCCCTGGGGATTTGCAGGGAAGGTGGCCCGAGGCATCTGCGTACTCCTCTTGTAGACCGAAAAGCATTATCTTCTTCATGGCAAATTCCATTAAGACCTGACCAATATTAAAAGTGACTACAAAATAACAAGGAAGAACTTATCCCTCCCTTGAAGGTAATTGCTCTTAGAAGAGCAAAGCTACAGCAGACACAAACATTGCAAAAAGAGATTACTCCCTTGTAACCAAAATATAAACACCCTCGCTGAAGGAAGAAGATATGTCATAAAACAGCCCCAAGTGACGTTTTGATAACGCGGTGGAGTCTATCACAAAACCACGAGGCAGCTGGCCTCTGCTGTGAGAGGGTAGTGAAGATTTAGCTCTGCCTTACTCCGCCTGTTTAGAATGTCCTCACCTAACAGCATGCCTACAGTAAGTGGCTGGCACTTCAAAACCCGTTTCATCATCGAGTCCAGACAAAGGGTGTTTTGTGGGCAGTCAGTACAATTTGCTGAGGATTTTCCTTAGGAAAAAAAAAAAAAGGACAGAAAAGAAGCATGGAACTGACAGTTTGGTGGGGAATTGTACAAGTCGAATTTCTTTCTACTTAAGTGTTTTGAAGTTCATTCTTCTATAGGCCCTTACACATCATACTGCCATGGACCATCTATGTATTCTCCTGCCAGAAGTTAAAGTGACATAAGTTTCCACAAAAGTAAGTACAGCCTGTCCCACTCTGCACTGAAAGGATTTCCCAGGGGACGCTAATGACTTCTTGAACTATCCAACATTCTTTCAGACTGTCACAATATATCTGTCAGCAAACTTCACTCGCACCTTTTTCCACTTGAACCTCGTTGGGTTCACTTACATTTAATAGAAAGAGTTGGGAAAGAAGCACTTCAGAAAAGAAATTAAAATATTCAGAACATCAAAGAAGAAACTACACCTGCCTCTGATTTGTGCTGAGATTTTATTTCCATATTTACTGTCCTCCACCTGGGAATGAGAAAGAAAGGAAGAAAATAAACAGTATTTAGTTAATACACACGTCCGTGTTAACCACAACATCAACTGGACTTAGTGGTGTTGAGTAGTTTGGGGGGATATCATTAACTTTATATGGGATTTTGAGGTAATGTTATGGTATGAAGCATGTGTGTTTACTGGCTTTGATCTGTGATCTCAGCTTGCAAGGTTCTTTTCACAAACCTTTGTAGTAAGCTCCCCGTTCTCAACGTATGATGCAATCAGTGTGTCATATATCCATGGGATCTTGGTTTCCAATCATCTTCCCCCACTTTAAATGCAAAATAGTCAACCCATTCTGTCAAGACTGTCTTTGTATCTAAGTCAAACTCATATTTCTAAATAACAGTAATTTTTTTTCATCAAGTGCTTACTTCTATTATTTGCTGACTGAATCATTACAGATAAAACTGGTAGTAAATTTACTCCTGTTGCGAAGCATTTACAGAATCGTTCAATTTTCTACAAACACATTTAATTTCTGTAAGTGATAGCAAGTATTTTTCTCTGAGTATATTTCAGCAGATTTTTTTTTTCATTTTTCTGCCTCCCAGAGCTGTTGATTGAAAGTTGGAGGCAGGTGAGTAATGACTAGCACACTCCAAGCATTTGAAATGCAATATGGGCTCCACGGTGCTTCATTAAATTAGGTAAGAATTCATCAAGGCTTTCCCAAATTTCAGGAAGCTGTCCTAGTTACTATAAGTGATAAATGTTGTTATGAAAATAAATGAAAACTAAATCACCGCTTTTATTCCTCAAAATATTGCCAGGTAACTCACAGTAACGAATCAAGATTAAATACTTCTACAGTCTAGTGGATCCAGACTGTCTGAACTTCGGGCATGAAACACCCCAGGCTTCCAGTCTGCTGCTAGAGGTTTTGTCTAGGGTGGGATGTCAGGTGTCACTAGACGGCCCTTGCCCACCGCTCTGGCCCACACCAAAAGGCTGGATTGAGGAGGTGCCCTTTCCATTTGAGAAAACTGGGTGCCGTTTTCTTCTTCTGAAAAAAAATGTGCTCCCTGGAGATCTGGCTTACGTCGGCACTGGGGATCATTGCTAGTGGCCAAAACTTTAGAAATAGGTATGATTTATAAAGCAAGCATGGGAAATAAAGTTGACAGCTCTGCTAGTCCTAGTCCCAGTGGGGATGCTGGCTCTGTGGCACATCACAGATTTTCTGCACGGCATCTGTGCAGAGCAAGCCCCACGGGAAATCTTTTTTTAACTCCATTTTCTAATTGCGTTTCCACCTGCTCCACAGGGATGAGCTGCCCTTTCCTCTCAAATCATACAGCTGAAAGCATGGTCAAGCCTAACTCGGCAAGAAGACTCTCCGCCAGTCCGCAGCATTTGGGTTGGAGGGCGTTTTACAGAGCAAACTTATGTGACCCGAAACTGGTCCTTTTTTTCCTCCATACCAGAGTGCTGTAAAATTAACACCACTGCTTTTAGCAAGACAGATAACATCTCTGATGTCCCGCAGCATTGCTGAGCGCAGTCATCGCATCCTTAGACCCTTTGCAGTGAAGGCAGGTAATGGTTTACCATGAACAAGTCAGGACTTCTCTTCTGCATCTGAAGCCCATGGGCAGCAGGAACAGTGTGTAACAGCTGCCATGCGGGGCCGTAATGAATCAGGAGGGCTCAGGAATAGTGTCAAAGCAGCATCCAGGGCTGGCAGTGAGCTTTTGGGAGCCCCAAAGGAAAGGAAGGTTTTCTCTCTCTAAGGACTGAAAAGGAGAGCAGGACAGGGTTGCCATGGAGGCAAACAAGGATGATTTGCCTACAGTGTGTTCAAATAAAATAAAGGATACACTAAAATTTCTCCAATGGGGAATGAAATAACTGTCACTGGTTTGAACATTTAAATAAACACTTTTTACGACTTTGGTCACGAGGCATTTTCTGTGACTGGAGACAGTAAACACCTCACAGAAGATGATTTCTTAGTTTGCGAGCTGAGGCTACAGAGAGGTTTAAAGTCCATAGATTTTTCCTTTCTTACCCTTCTTCTGAGACTGGGGAAAACAGGTCATGTAAAATCCTTAAGTGCAAAGGTAAAGCATGGACAGGGTCACGCACATGGGAGTGGTCAGTGGCCGTAAAGCTGTAGCTTTGCTGCAAGTAGGCAAGTAATTTTTCATTTTGCAGGAGAGCAAGTGAAGATTTTAAGAATATTTCCAGCCAGACTCCTTGACTGCAGCTGCCAGAGCCTTGAGGCAAAATCCTGCCCTTCACTTCCACCTATTATGGGACTAGACTGTGTTCAGAAGCTGAAAGCTCAAGTGGGAAGACAGCTTTAAAGAAAATTGTACCAGGTCACAGAAAGGAAAGAACATACTAATGGGAGAATCCATAAGAAAATAAGATGATCTTGATCCTAATTGCTTTAAGCATGACATCAATCTCCCTTGACTACTACATGAAAAACATCCAGTATCTTTCATGGGTTGTTTGTGGACAGTTGGTCATGGCAGCGTGTTACTGAATGAACGTCAGCTATTTCCAAGAACAAGGTCATGGGATGTTTGATGGATTGGTTAAATATAAAGAATTAGCTGGTAGAAGATTAAGAAGAGGCTCATTGCCTCAAACACAGATAATACAGCTGGGGGAGGGGGGTTGGGCTGGTGAGGTGGAAGCAAAAAATGGGATTTGTTGGAAGTGTTCAGTTGGTTTGGAAGCCAGCTGAGATTTCAAAAGCCAGTTATACTGAAGTGAACAAAACCTCCTTCAGCACAGCCCTGATTTTGCAGAGGTACCAACGTTTTTACCAAGACCTGTGATGTTGATTGACAAAGTGAATATATCTTCCAGCTATTGGAACATTAATTAGCTGGAAAAGGAAAAAAAAAAAAAAAAGAGAGAGAGAAGAAAAAAAAGATTACTTGTACAGCAAAAATTCACTCTGTGTTAAATTCTGCAGAGTGAGTGTGGTCAATTCATCTGAGACTAGAAAAATTCAAATAATTGTATAGCCGTAAGCTTCCTACCAAGACTATAAAGAGTCTGTATCGATTAAAGAAGCACTGCAGATGCTGTCCAAGAGAAAAACTGACACACTTCATTGCTTTAGCTTCAGAAGTGCTGAAGAATCTACAGCGTTGCAGATAAATCTGACTAAAAAGCTATGGCTGCAGAAGAATTACTTGATTTTTTTGTTCGAAAACACTGACAGAAGGACAAGGAAAGATGATGCCTGTAGGGATGAAACCAACAGTGAGTTTCTAGCAGTACCTATAGGGACTTCAGCCTGAAAAATGCTGCTAACTGAAAAAGCGCTTTGTCAGGGTGACTGACTCCATGTGTCTCTGTTATTGAAGAAGCACTGCAGGAAAACAATTAGGAAAATAAATCATATAGAGAAGGAAACCGTCATCATGGATTTTTCTATCTGAAATAGTTACAGCAATAAAGAAGTTCTATCTGACTTTAACTGTACTAAAATTAATCTTTTAACAGAAGAGTATGTTGGAGTTTATCTGTGCCATAATTTAGGCTTTGAGCAACTCAGCAATCATCTTGGATGTTCAAAGTCAGACATCCCTTAGTTTATACCTTAAGTTTATAAAAGTGGCACACAAAACTGATCTTAACTCTCAGTAATGAATTAGGTCATTAACCAGATAAAAGAAATGTGTTACTAAGACTATCTGTCTCTGTTTATTTCTGTTTTTCTCTAGATACCTTACGAAAATTTGAGCTCTCCTGTATTTTTGACGCTTCCATGACTTTCTCTATTCTGGAACTGATACTTTGATTGTCCTTATTTTGATCAGGCTGTCTTGGATCTTTAGATTCAAAACCTCATTGTTATAGGTAACTCTGATGCAAAATACAAAGCCAGCACATAATGTAACATCAGTGCTGCAGAGAAGTGCTCTAGTACCTGACTCTGTGTCAAGGACGTCCCTGGGATGAACGGTATAGAAACCTAGAGAAGCTTTGGCAAAGCAATGAATGAACCAACCTTAAAAAAGCTGCTTGAGAAGTTTGGCCATGAGCATGGTGAAAGAGGACACTTTTTAAATGCCCTCTGTCAAAGCATAAACAATCTTCAGAAAAGGGAGAAAGAAACTTGAAGGGAAAGTATCACCTAGTACATGAAGGGAATGCACAAACAGCGGAGGAGATTGAGTGGACCAGTGGAGAGGACACACATCAGAAGGAGGGCTAGGGAGACAGCAGGTCAAACACAGCTGGTTTTTAGAAAGGAGGGTTGGGATGAAGCATTTGCAACACATTCTCACTTAATGAATAACACAAGAGAAAAGATGACACAGATGAAAAGTTCCCCTTTGGAAAGGGCAAAAGAAATAGCAATTTTGGGCAAACGTCAAAGAGTGTAATTGCTCTGTTTATACTGAATGAAAAATGTTCTGCAAAGGAGCCAATTTACATAATGTAGAGGCATTTAGTATGATTTATAGCCCTGCTTTAAAGGCGATGGAGTGAAAAAAGCTGTCGTTAAAAAACCCGCTTTTTACTAGAGGAATAATTGCTGTTGGAAAAGAAACTTCAAGGAACATCCAGAGCTTAGAGACTGGGGAGAAGCTGCTCAGAAAGCAGGAGCATCTTTTCCTTCTCTAGCCTTTATGGCACTCGTCCTCTGTTAGAGGCGTTGGGAGGCAGAGCCCAATGGCACTGCCAACCTCAGGGGTCATGGTGCCCTCCTCATGCTATCCCAATGTGCTCTCAGCACAGGAGGCAGCTGTTTCCTGGCTTACGATTTGCCTCTTATGGAGGTAAGCTGGCAGCTCCAACACACATTGGGAATTACCATGGGTTGCTGAAAGATCCTGCCCCCTATTTTGCAGCAGGAGGCAAGTTCCAATGCAATGCATGCTACCTCCCTGGGCCAGTTCCTTCACTCCACCGCAGCACTCAGGGGGTGAGGAGGGTCTGGCTCATCCTTCCGCAGCACGCAGCTTACTTGCTGAAGTCTCTGCAGCTCCACTGGCCTTCTCTGGCATTGGCTGGGAGCCAATCTGGATTTAAAAAAGCATTTCTTCATTTCTTCATCCTCCTGTTGATGGCTGGACCCGCTTCCTGAGGCTGCCCAAGTGCATGAGTGCTCATGGGAGCACAAAGGCAGACGTGGAAAATGCATGGCTCAGCTGAGGGCAGGCAGGACCTCCCTTTGACAGCTGCCCCAACTCTTTGCAGCTTAAAGCAGTTGCGATACAACAGCCTGATTCACCGCAGAAACCCTAGTGGGGAAGAGAGCTAAAGCAGTGAGAGGTACAAGGCTTGAGACTGTATGAGGCTCCAACTGTAATACAGCTTTCTGCTCCCAATCAAATTACACTCAAGTGAAGCGGAGATAAAGCAGAGATAAATCAGAAGAGTCTCCGTTACACGAAAGTCCATGGCAGGGGAAATCTGGCACGGAGGACCTGGCAGAGCTTTGAGAAAGAGTCCTCCGCAGGCGAGTTTCCAGCTTTCTGCGGGCTGGGCTGCTCAGTGCCTGCCAGCGCACTCGGAGCTTGCACTCGGGAATGAGTCCTCGGTGGCTTTGGGCTGTTGAGCCTAAAGTTGTAACCCAGCTTTGCTGCCAGGAGCAAAGGCACTTTTATTCCCAGGGTACCAGTGGCTTGTGTTTTGCTCTCTCAAAGTGACTGCTTTTCCCGGGAAGCCGCCACCCTTGCGCCCACCTTGTCACCGCTCTCTGTGCCGATCCCTTGGTCCTGGTCTTGGTCTTGCCCTGCAGCTCCAGAAGTGAGGAGGTCTTTGCTCTGTGCAACTTGCACGTGGCTGTTCCCGCAGGCTCTGCGTGTCCTGCGAGATGGCCTCCTCTCTGAGCAGAGTCGCTCCGCAGCCCTGCTTGCCTCCTGGGTGAGGTGGAACCACTATCGCCCTCATCTTGGTTTGGCTCAAAAAAGGTGACCGACTTTTGATTTGCCCATGGGTACTATTTAGTACAGGCTTTTAAAGGGGAAATATGGTTTAGTGATGGTTTTTGTCAGAGTTATGTTGATGGCTGGACTAGATGATCTGAAAGGTCCCTTCCAACCCAGGCGATTCTATGATTCTATGCTGAGCGCTCCCAAATCTCACTGATATAAATGAGAAATCATAATCCCCCACAGGACAAGGGAACCATCTTGACCATATTCTGGTGACAGTCACTGAGAAATTAGTGAAAGTTAGAGCTAAGCATTCTTCTTTTCAAACTTAACACTTGCCTGAAAACGTGGGGATTAGGTTTCCTCAGCTAAGTGAAAAATAATTTCCGCCGAGCAGCTACTTATGGAAGAAAGCTCTTCATGTATTTTTTTTGGAGGCGTGAAAAAAGAATGAGAATATTTTTTTGTGAAAATTGCCACGGATAATGTTATACTGTTTACCTTTGAAAAAAACAACATTAAGCTAAAGACTCTGCCTCTCACGGTGTCAAGACTTTCTGCTAACTGGGAGTTAGTCAGTTAATAGTGCGTGTAAAATCAATACCAGATAACTTAATTGTGGACTAATCTCACTTCACACGTTCCTAAGGCAAAACGTACTAGAGACCCTGCTGTGATTTTTATCCTGTTTGGTTAATGAAAAAGGAAAGATTCCTTCCATAAGTACCCAGGCTGTTCATTTTATAGATTGTCCTGTGAAAAGCACCACTCTGCAAAAGTGAGGAAAGAGGAATTGCACATCTGATACAAAAGGCAGTTGGGTAATTCATAATTTGAGCTCCCTTCATAAGTGTTTTAGCTTTATAAAGGTAGAAAAAGATTTACCTTCACACACACAATCTAACTCATTATACCTGCCTGGTACTGTAGTCTCTACACTTGTCATTTGAACACTATTTAAATAATTTAAGCTCATTAGGGACCACAACACTATCACTTACAGGGCGCAGCATCTCACATCACGAGTGGTCTCACTGACCTCACATATGGAAAAAGCTATTGACCAACATGAGTACAGATAATGCAGCCGAGTCCCAGGTGCAATGGCAGCCGTAGCAGAAAGAGCAATAAAATGTCAAGGCATTATTACGTCAGCATGAAAGGTCTTACTGTTCCCAGTCCAACCCTCTTTCTTTAGTCCTGAACATGTTCCTGTCACACACTTGCTCTGGGATACTCAGGCTATTTCAGAGTATCTATGACTCAGTTATAAATCTTCATAAGCATACATCATTGTCAGCATAGGCACAAGGGAATTCAGCATTTCCAAGGAGAAATAAATAGCCATTAAGAAGCGTACTTCTCATTTCACATGTCGACTCAAATACCATCTCACATCAGTCAGATCTATACACTTTAAAACCTGTCCAGAGAGACTACGACTGCACTCGTAAACAGGAGCAGAAGCACTCAACGAGCTGAAATGGAGTCACTGAAACACATGAGAGGGGATGCCGCTGGGCACAAAACCTGGCAAAGAGGCTCGTGATGCAGTACGACAACATGAGAGCCTTGACAGAGAGTGGATTGTGTTAAAGTTTTACAGGTGGTTTTTTTGGGTTTGGGGTTTTTTTGTAGAAGAATCTTAATTTCCAGAGTGGTTAAGATTTTTATTTGTGGCTTCATTGTGTTCACTGTATAACAGCACTTCACTGCTATTTCTTTCTTTGAATACCTCAGACAATATGCATTGCTGCTCTGAGCAAGCATTTCTGCCAAAGCTAACACATCTTGATAATTGTCTTGCAGGGAGACGGGGATTATATTTCTGCTGTCTCTCAGTCCATCCTCTTTGTCTGTTTCTCTCCTCAGTGAAAGAGACATGAGTCGCCACCATACTTCATACGGCTTTGCTCCAACAGCCATGGAATCGCTGGATGATTACAACAGCCTCTGGCTGAGGCTGGTATTTCTATAAATCGTTAATAAACATCAGCAATTCCAGAATTAAACATTTCTGCTCCTTTGATAAGAATTACATTTGTAAGAGAAGTTCCTTAACTTTCAGGGCATAACCCATTAGCAAACAGATTATTTATAGGCTGTCATACCTGAACCTAAAAGGAAGCATGTTAGACACACAGAAAAAAGGGTTACGTAAAGGAATATGCATCATATCCTGCACCTCTCCCCGTGCTTCTGGGGTGGGACCTGTGGCATTAATCTAAAAATCTGAAATCCTTTCCTCTATTTCTAATAAAAAATTAACTTGGGAGAGATGAGGAAAGGGGCAGTTTTTCAAATCCTGGTATCTGTTACAGAAAAGGTGGCAGTACTTCATCCCTGATAGGTACCTGCAGAGAGTTTGCCAATTCCTCTTGATTAGGGCCATTTGGGCCAACTCCAGTGAAAATGTTAATGACTCTATTGAACCAACTGCAGGAAGGAGAAGATGAGGGAAATTGTTATTGATGGGCTGGTTGGAGAAATGGCTGCTGCATTTGGGGAAGGTGCAGAGCCAAAGGTGTTAGGCAGAGAATCCAAGGCTCAAGAATGGGGAGAAGATGAAAAGCCAGGGTCAGAAAGGTAAGGATGGGCAGTCATGGCACTGTGTGGGTGCTCTGTGCCCTGGTCCTGGGAGTGAAGTGGGAGTCCTGCCCCACTAACACGCACTTACCTTCCCCACTTTCCCACTTGTTCACTCCTACAGTGTGCTGCGGACAGACAAAACAAGCTCCAGAAGCATCTTTATTTTCTGTCATCCACACAGTGCTTTTCACTCAGGACCACAGGGGTGAAATCCCGACTGTGCTGAAGCCAGCATGCATTTTACTGCTGGTTTCTGTAGGTCCAGGTTCTCGCCGGTCATGCTTATTTCCAAAATTTAGAGATTGATGCTAAACATTTCCTGGGGGAGAAGGTGGGGGGCTGCATTTTCCAGAGGTGAAGAGGTTGCAGGTGAGAAAGTCTCTCTGGAATTGCTGTGCCTCCATCACTGCTGAGCTCGGTGGCATTTAGGGGTCCCACAGCCACCGCTGGGAACTGCATCCATTCTCAGGGCTCGGTCAGGTGGACCCGGCCCCTCAGGATTCCTGCAGTTTTATGAACCTAATTTGCTGAAATTACAGATTTCGGACTAAAGTTTACAGGTTTAGAATCACTGACAGACATATACTGAAACTCCAAGCAAATTTCCTGCAACTCTTAGTAAGAGTCTTTGAACTCCATGGACAAGTTGGTACGTGATTTCTCAGAATTGAAGACTTTTGCTCATAGCTTTTAATTGTGGGTTAGTTTATCCTCACGAAACACTAAATGAGCACTGTTAACAACCATTCTGAGTGAAAGAACAGCTTGGGCAGTGAGGTGAAGTGCCTCCACCTGTTGAGTTAGCCCAGATAAAAACCTCACTTCAAGTTGCCCTTAGACACACAGAAGTTACTGTCAAAAAAGGTATTTTCATCTATCAGCTCCCTCACAGAGATTTCACAATAAAATTTTCTAGCTTTTCTGTTTTTTTTAGTCTCAAATTGGAGCTATTCAGATGGGAAATGTAGGGTGTCTTTCTGTGTACAAGTAACTCGATACTTTTTAGTCTCCAGTTTAGGCAAGGTTTTCATGGCAGGAAAAGAGCTGTGGTTAGACATTGGCAGAGACTGTTCACAGTTCAGTCTACCAGCATTAATGGAAAACCTCCCATTTGACTACTGAGAGTTTGAAAAAGAACCACAAAGGCTGTACTGGTCTTTCAGACGTGGCTGAAGCTTTACAGCTGGGTTGGGTTGGGTCTATCTGAAAATTGTTTTAGATACTGCTGTGGACATTGTCTCATTTTACCTGCATCACATTTAACACACTTGAAATGGTCCATTTGCATTATACATTACAGAGAGCAGCCTGAACTATTACTGCTGTAAAATGTCTTGATTTTTTTTTTCATCTAAGGGACTGAATAGATTTTAGATTTGTAAGGCAAAGCATTTAATTATTTCTACTCTTTCTTCCCTTAACATTTTTCACATTAGTATGATATCTGTATTTTGGCACACCCAGAACATCAGATGATTAGACTAAAAGTTTAACCTCACAGAAGGTGGGTGAAGGATGCTCTTGTTCTCAGTAATTGCTCAAGTTCCTAGAAAGTATTTGTAGTGTGACAGCATAACTGGTGTGTTACAGAGGTTGATAATTCAGGCTCCTCTGATGGCTTTCTTCTGTGTGTCATATACCCCACCAGAACAGTTCTTTTTCTGAGGGTGGCTCTTCTTTACCTTTCTTGACAATAGCTTTGCAAAATAAATGCCTACTGAAGTTCTTATCTTTCCTGTCAGATTTGTTAAGTGGAAGCTGAGGACCTAGATGTTCTTCATGTAGTCCACAAAATGTTCATATTGCAAAAGATTTTAACAGATTATTCAGATTAAAAGAAGTGAATTACATATCTCCAGCTGCATATCAGCCAGACCCAATGACGGTATTTGGGTATGCGTTAGTCAAGAATTTCTGATGTTGATTTAATTTTAACACTCATAATGTGCTGCGTGTGCACGTGTAAGATAATTTTTTGCTTTTCTGGTGTTATCTGAACTGCTGCTAAATGCTCACAGTCTGGGAAGTGATTTCTGACTGCCAGGGTTCATGGGATCTCACTCTCGCTCTTCAAGCCTGCCCTGCACAGGTCGGCTGGTGCATTCACACTGTACAGCATCTGATACAGGCCTCCTCTGGGTTCCATCTCATGGCCCAATACTCACACACTTTGTCACGTGTTTTCTCAGCTCATAGTGTCTGAAATAAATGAAGGTGGGGGCTGCAGTCCACCAGAATGGTATTTTCACCAACCAATGGGACACCACCACCATGTAGGACATGCTTTGGGATGTGGTCGTGTAAGAAAATGTGTAGAATACATAAGGGTGTCAGACCCACACAAATAGTGTTGGAGGACTGTGTTGGGTTAAAGGAGGCAAACCTGATGAAGCCTACTCATTCACTGGCTGTCAAGAGTGGTCTCTGGTTTTGTTTGGGAGGAAACTAATGGGTTCTGCCTTGGGGTCATGTTTTGTGTAGCATGGACAATCACTGGACCAGGATCCAGGAATGAACTGGAGAGCTGTCTTTTGGCTGTATAAACAGATTTTATGTCTTTATTGTTCAGTTTACTCACCTGTGACTTTTTGGAAGATATCATGTACGTGATGGTACAGCACATGCTCATGATGGGGAGCTTCCTTGCCTTTTTTTCCTTCCCAGCTTTCAACATAAGGTTCGGGGATAGTTTGAGAGGGAATTCAGCTAGTAGGGAAACTACCAATAATCATAAATTACCTAAGGGGTTTACTTTATATTTGACATTTGAGTGAAAAAATGCATATTCTGTACCACCTGGGTGCCCTGTGTGATGTGAGGATTAACATAGCTCCTGCCCCATGAAAAGTGCTGAAAAGTGAAGCTCTTCTAGAAGTGACATACATCTACTAAGCATACAGGAGCATATTATGATCAAATCTGTTCAATTCAGCTGGAAGCAATCTCTGTAAACACAAATTTACTGACAGGTATTAACAGCTCTTTTGCATTTTCTAGCACAGCATATTGTAACCAAATTAACAACCCAGGCGAACTAGAAGTAGGCTAATAAGTAGATTGCACGGTGGATGAAAATCACTCCAAAGTAAGTAAATGCCCTAGTGCACGTCTCAGGAAAATGGATCAAAGCAAAGGGATAAAGGTGTCACAACTACAGCTCCAGCTGAATGATTGCATAGAATCATTTCTTGGTAAAGGATCCTCAAAGCATTTGTCAGATGCTTTTGTCTTTTCCTTTATTCAAAGTTTCACTGAACTTCTAGGGTGATATATTCACTTTGTACTTGAATTCCTGTCTCTTCTAATATTGCAGTCTGGCAGATAGTGGGGTTACTTCCATGAAATGCAGAAAAAGGAATGGTTATACTTGTTGTATTGTATCAGAAGCCACTTATTTAGGATTTCTATGAATAGGATGTTTGCTGAAGCACCGCGCTATGCTGAGGAAATGATTCAAAAAGTCATTTATTTTCCACCCCCTTGCCTGTCTGCCCAGAAAACTAATAATTTGTTTATTCAGTTAAATAAGATAGGACACTGACTTGCCAAAACTTAGAAACTAGTGTTGAGAGCTGTCAATACGTATATGAATACAGATAGTGTTTTATGCTGACTTTGATTTAATTTTAGCTGAGGGTTTATACATCTTTCTGAAAGATTTTTTTTTCCCTATGGCATTCACAGTGAGGCATTACAGCCACTGGTTGGGCTGTAAACACCAGGGATTTCCCATCTCTCTCATTTCATATAGATAACATGCAGCGCAGGAAGCTGTGGCTGAAGAAGAGCTACATTTTAGTGGATTGACATAACTGAATTGAGGCCTTCGTAAATCGTATCCATTGGCACATTCTCTACAAACATTTTGCAGTTTTCTTTCCCAGTGAAGTTCAGGAACACATTTATGAATGAATTATCTGTAGATGGAGCAGGAACTGCACACTGTGCCTTTCTTTTTTATAAAGGGTTGCGAGCTTTCTTCTGATTCGGGGTTGGCTTTTCCACGTGCACAAATAGGTCTGCATCTCAATCTTGCCTCTTTCTGCAGTTGCTACAAATGCAGAATTGAATTTGATGAACACAGTTATGTGCATTTTTGTGGTAAATCAAGACAGTAAACCACTGAGTTCAGGGAAGTTATGCCGTTAGAAAAACAGTGTGATATCAGAATTGGCTCTCTGTCTCACTGCAAGCAAAACTATACTCCAAATAAGATAAAGCTTGACCAATTTCACACATTCAGGTTCCCTTCTGATGCAATATCTTTTCTGGGCATAAAAGCTCAGTTATTTCAGCCTTGTAATTCTATTTCAAATCCTTCACCTTCCCTCTGTTTTCATTGTAGCTAATCTAACTGCTTGTTGCAAATGAACGATTTCCCCTTCTTTTTTTTTTTTCTTCATTAGTTCATTATAGGTTAGACGCTCAGAGATATCACAAGACTGTTCTGAATATCTTTCAACCCCCATGTTTTCAGAAGCTCTTTATACACAGCGCTCCTCCGAATACAACATCTCTTTGGACGGTTAGCCTTGCCTTCCACTGACAGAGCCTGTTCTTCAGCTGAAAGAACAGACCCTGAAGCAAAGGTGCAGTTTCACATGGGGAGAGCTGACAGCAGAGGTCCCGCTGTGAGGAGGTCCCAGCCAGTCCCAGTCCCAGTCCCCAGGTGCTTACTCACAGCCACACATCAGTGCATGTGCCCTCACAGCCATGATGCATTTTCTTTCCTCATCCGCTTTTCTCTTCCTTCTCAGCATGATGGTGGAGGAAACGTTTTTGCTAGTGGAGAGGAGGGGGGAATTGTTTAAGCCTCTGCCATCCTCAAAGCCCTCTTTCAGGGGGCTGATGAACTGAGTCTTACATCAGAGAGAGCACACGCAGATGGGTAAGATAAGATCATTTCACCCATCGGCCTGCTGGCAGCTCATCACCATACTGT
Source organism: Chroicocephalus ridibundus (assembly GCF_963924245.1). NCBI lineage: Eukaryota > Metazoa > Chordata > Aves > Charadriiformes > Laridae > Chroicocephalus > Chroicocephalus ridibundus. The sequence goes on from NC_086284.1 coordinate 85,947,923, forward strand.
GACTACTGAACACTTTATTAGACCAAGAGCCTGGTTCAGTATAGAAATCTAAGTCTTCGAATAACTGTTCACCTGGTCATGACCCTCAAATTTTTGCTTTGTTTTGGTTTTAACCCCTTCATTTTTTGAAGTTTTAAATTGCAGAAAGTCCCAATTCCCCTATAATTGTCACCTTGTTGTCTTCATTCATTAATGGACCTCATTGAAACCAGCAGATATTTAACTGCAAAGTTCTTTTACAGTTTTTCTGTCAGATCCACTCATCTATATAATTATGATTTGGGATAGTGATCATATATTTCCTTTAACTTTTCATAAACTGATAAAATGGTAGTTTGTTGCAAGCCACATTTAAATAAGCTACAAAGCAATCCAAGAGTGTGTTCATTTCTTTTGCATTATCAGTTTAGGTTTTTTTTTCAAAGGACAATGTCTTAGCTTCATTTATTTGAGTCTGAATCTTCTTCCTCTTCAAGAGCAGAACGACAGCTGTGCAGTCTATGGGAGGGACAAGGACAGTACAACATACATAACACGCTGCAGGGGCTCTTGTGCCTTTTGTAAGAATGACTTTCTGACTGAAAATATAAAATCAAGTTTCCTATCAGGAAACTCCAAATTAAGTCTTAAGGCTTGGGTTGCTTCAAACTGGAATCCTCTGTTTTCCTGAACAGATTAGAAAAGTCTCATTCAGAATCAATTATAAAAAATAATTATTAAATTACATACCATATCAGTCCACTCCTGCAAATAGCTGTAATTTATGGCCCTGTTAACTTTTATGGATACAGCTGTATTTTCCAGAGGGCAAATGTGTTTTTTCTTGTGAAGTCAGTGATGTGGGTCATCATGGAGGATGCTGCAAGATTTAGCCTACAAGAGAGATTTATGACAGTCAGCCCCTAAATAAAATTTTCATACAGTAACGTCACAAAACAAGAAATGCAATTACTTATTCAGCTGAACTGAAACCAATTAATTTTAATTTATTGGAGAACAGTGAAATGAAATGTTTTGAGTGCATTGTCAGTTGTCCTCATTTGAGTTGAAAAAAAGACTGAGGTATCCCAGCTTATGACAGAAATCTGGGATTTCATTCAGGGGAAGTGAATGTGAAATTAAAAACATGGTTGCTACCACAGAAATCCATATTTGTCTGAAAATGTCGTTTCCTTTCATTGCCTTTCTGTCTAGTTAATTAGAAGATCTGATAATGGTGATAGCAGATACTGACTTTTAAATTATTTTCCTATTATTCTGACTTCTTAAGCTTATGGCATCTCTAGCAGTTGATGCAAACTTCACTGATGAGCAGAGCTGTGGAGCTCTGTCAAGTGTCACTGAGGTGGTGATTACATCAAACATCAACTCTCTCCTCTGAGCCCAGGAATGAGTATCAATAGACTGTAACCTTCATCTCAGCTTGGATTCTGATGATATTGGGATAGTCTTGACAGTGATGCATTAGTTGGTACATTGGCAGAGCCCAGGGCTCATATCTTGTCTTCATAGATGAAATACGAGTGTCCATTAGAGAATGTAAGCTTTGGATATGTCAATATTTTAATTACCACAAGAATGTCAAGAGCATCCAAAGATCATTATTTAAAATTTAATCCATGTTTTATCAGTTCTGTTGATCTACAGCCATCGGATAAGAAGTCGGCTGCAGATGACTGGATTCACAAAGCATTTAGGTACTTAGCTCCCAAAGATTACAGTGGGACTTATATTCCTAAATGTTTTTGTGGATCTGGGCCGATAGTGGTTATATGTCTTTCTGATCAGCCTGCAGATGAATTCTGGAGGCCCTTGGTTTTGATAGCACAATAGCAGTTTCTCAGCATGAAGCAGTGTAAGTACTTCCATTCAAAAATATTAAAAACTGAAGATTGCCAGCCAATGCTTCAGCGTTGTCCAATTTTCTGCTATATTGCAAATAAGTATGTCCCAGCAGCCTCAAACACTACCATGTAATAACTGCTGGTAAATGCAGATTAAGGCATTTCACAGCACATAGAGCAGTTCCCATTCTTTAATGTGATTATTGTTACAATTTGTAAGGTACAGAAAGCCCAGGCATTAAAATGAGTGACTCCTTTCCTCATTATTCCTTCTTCACTCCTTCCTCATTGTTTACCTTTAGGTCTGTGTGCATTGAGTTGATGTTTTCAGAGAATTAATCACAGTGATTCCAAGGTTGCATTTCTTACTGGAAACAGGCTGTCTAGATCCTATCAAATATGGGTATGACTAGTCAAAGTCATTTATTCCCGTGAGTATTACATTGCATTTCTTGTCATTTATTGTCCATCCCCTCAACCCAAACACCAAATTTTCTGCCAGTCTTAGCAATCAGCTTTCCTCGTTATTGCCTTGAGCAACTCAGGACCACCAACAGACCTTGGTCCCGCACAGCTCACTCCCTCTTCCAGATCACTTCTGAATACTTTGGCCTGTGCAGAGTGCAGGGCTTGTCCCCAGAGTGCCCCTGGTTGCCTTTCTCCTTGGCAAAGAGTGACTCATTCCTACTCTCAGTTTCCTATTTTGTAACTGTTATTAAACATTTCTGAAAGCTTTCAGAGAGTCCAAGCACACGTGTATTGTCTGATTACCCTTATTTACAACCTCACTGATGCCTGTCTTAAACAGTTTTAAGTTCATGAACTATCACTTCCCTCTGTGAATATTGTGTTCATTTTTCCCCAACACCATGTATTTCTCCACATCGCTACTGATTTTATTTTGTAATATACACTGTCTTCTTCAGACATCAGAAGCAAGGTTTCTGACCCGCACCACCCTTGTAGGACATCAGTGTGACATTTGCACCATCTTTCCTTCTGCTATCCTTTGTCAGAGCAAACTCATTTCTTGGCATGAAATCGAGCACTGCCAAATTTGTAGGTGTTTTAAGAAACCAAACTACACTGGTAGATGGTTTTGCTTTACAGAAAAACCCATTCTTCCCTTGCTTCTCAGACACACTAATTTGTCTGTGTCTTTAAAATATCTTGAATTCAGCTGGAGTTAAGCAATAAAGATGGAGCCAGACAGACGCTCTGGTGACATGCAAAACCACTAAAATGAATCCTGTGAATGGGTGGTGGGGGAAAGGGAGCACAACCCACCAAATTAAACCCAGCATTAAATTAAATGGAGACAAGAGGGGGAGCTCTGTCCAACTCTGCGTCTTCTTCTCACTGCTGTAGGAGGGTCCTCCGCATCAGTCGCCCATCAGCACACCTCAGTGCAGCGGAGTGGTTCGCTGGCATCTCATTTTCCTATTTCTCTGTGTCCTCCCAAGAGCGTAGTGACATCCTCTTAGTCTTTTCTCTGTCCCAGAGGGTGGATTCAGTTTCAAGTGCTCATGTGGGATGCTTTCCAGACACTTTCACAACTGGCTCTCCATCCTTCTTACATGGCTTTATTTGCAACCTTATTAAAGATTGGTTGTGTTTGGGTTTGGGGTTTTTTTTTTGGTTTTGTTTTGTACTTTGTGTTTTGCTACGTGTTTCTTGCTGGCTTATCTCTCCTGCTGACACACAGATTGTGAGAAAGGGGCAGTCTCTAATTACCCACTCATGCAGTCTCCCCCGGCTTTTGCTACCCGTGGTCAGATGACTATAGTTGGGGTTACTGTCCTGACCGGGAGGGAGAAATCCCCGGGGTTAACACCTGGCCCTGCTCTCCAGGGCCTTTTCCTCCATAAAAAAATCCGTACTCTGCCAGGAGGCACGACAGAGAGCGTGGGGAGCCACTGCCACCTCCTTCCACCTCTAGGGAGGGGACGCGCCAGCCCTACACCCCACAGCCGTACCGAGGTGGCGCCCGGTCGCCCCCGACGGCCCCAGAGCCCGGCCCAGCCCGGTCCTCTAGCTGCCCTCCTCACCCATTGGCCTGGGAGAGCCAGGAGTGGGGTCCGAGGGGGCTCAGCCTCCCCCGGGGCACGGCAGCCCCCCACTGTCCAGCCCCCGGGAGAAGCAAGGGCAGCCCGGCCACGCTGAGCGGCTCCTGCAAGGGTTCCCGTCGGGTCGGCCCGAATAAATCACACAGGACTTTCTCAAGCAAAACTCCTGCCCTCAGCCTCCCTGTAAGGGTTCGCTTTGGCGTTTTCAGAAATTTCCCCCCCGCTCCGTGGCACAGCACAGGGATGCAGGTCTGGGCCGAGGGGTGCAAGGCTGGTGGTGGGATTCACCTGGGAGCATCCAGGTTCATCCGGAGCACCAGCAGCGTCTCGGCTGGCTCCGCTCCCCCTCACCTGTCACAGCCGCAGCCATCCTCCCTTGTAACTTAGGAGACAAAACCATTGCCCTTATCTGAGATCTGCTCTCCTTCCCATGTGAGACGAGATAACAGAAAGTAAATCAGATAGTGGATGTAGAGAAAAACAATTTGTTCAGTTATCGTTATTGAATGCCTCTATATATTATGTGATTTTTCTTTCTGAAACATCCCTCAAGTACAATAGAAAGATGATAAATGGTAATATCACATTGCTGTGTTCCTCCGGTATGCTTCTTGGTGATTTTTGCCAGCTAGCTTTGGAATCACTTGTTTAGAAAAAAAGTTTAAACAGCCTTGTTGACTATGTGTTTTACCATTTTTTTCTTAAAATAGGTATTTGATGCTGTGTTGTTTCATTTGTTCCCATCTCCCAGAGTGCAATTTTTATTATTAGTAATAACAATATTACCATTCTTGTCTGTTTTCCTGTTAGATGGGGAATCACCCTCTCCCATGACAATTAAGATGAAAAAAAAAAAAAAAAAGTAGTACATCTCCAGTACATCTTTTCTTATAAAAGGGAAAGAATAGCATGCATTCATCAATGATTTTTTGCACCGGCTGCTTGTCAGTGACAGCACTGGATGAAAAAAGATGTTCCAACACCAAGAGCCCACAGGAGAGCACGGGGATGTAGCAGGAAAGGGTGTGAAACGGGGGGTGAAACCATCACCGCTGCTCAGCTCCAGGGACAGAGCTACAAGGGCTGGCAGGTCCTGAATGCTGCTTCTGCCAGGGGCTGGGAGGGAAGATTTAGTCTTCTTAAATCAGCACCTGCAGATGCATGTGAAGTGATACAGCTAAGGGCTGATGCTCACAATTTGAGGTCTCAACACAGATCTTACGGCCTTTAGCATTCCCGTCTGGCTTTGACAGAGTTAATGTTTGAATAAACACTCAGGCTGATTCTGCCCAAATTTCACCTACCAAGTGAAGTCTTTTAAATGGGTATTGAGCTAACCCCTAATGGTCCCAGCGGAGTTCAGGGCTCTCTGGCAGTAGGTCCTGAAAAAATATGTTAGTAGGATGGGTTTGTAGCCTTGAGGTTGCTGGTACAGGCCTGAGGCCACCTGTTTTGCAGCATGCGTGCCATTCTGTGCTCTGCTCCCCTTGGCTCTCTCCCCAGGGAAATACTTCCACATCCCTGCTAAGGGCCAGAAACCACAGAGAAGCGCTAGCTCCGCTGGCAGCCGAGAGCAGGAGACGTGTGCCTTCCAGGAACTTTTAACCAAAGCGCCCAGCTGTGAAATGCCCTTCAGGAAGAATTAGGAAACTGAGGACAAGCACAGGGTATGCATGTTTTCCTTGCCCTCTCTGATGCTACTGCACCCAACCTCCTTGTTCTCGGCTTCTGCTTTATTTTCCTCTTACCCTGGAAAACAGAATTCACATGGAAGAAGGGCATCTTCTTTTTCATCTCCAGCCCAGACTTTTAATCTCGCTTCCACCCCTTCCTCTGAAATTTCTTGCACAAAAGTCTATAGTTCTTTCTTTTAGCTTTATCTAGTCTAAACTCTGCCACTAGCCTCCCTTTCCTTGGCCGGGTAGTTACTTAGGATGGTATACCGGATTATACACTTAACCCAAAATCTTGGCTTCCCCTTCTTTCCTCAGCTACCCTGTCTTTTTCCACCCACTTTTTCCCTTCTGCAGGATTTTTGATCTTTCATCTCCCCTCAGCTGTTTGTGGGATACTGGAATGCTCTTCCCTTTGTTCCCCTCTTTGCCCCTCCAAGCTGCCCTCATCTAGAAATTTATGTCTTCTGTTCATGCAGATGACTTTCAAATCTCAGTGACTTTGCTTTGCCTCCATCTATCAGGATGCGAATCTTGTCCTGCAATGTTTCCTTGAGAATGATCATTTGCCAGCAGGAGCTCAGCATGGTTAAAAGACATGTTAATGTTTTCTCTGCATCAAGGTGGCAGCACTTTTCTTGGTTGCTTATCACTCAACCCTGCTTTCTACATTTTCCGCTCTCTGCATGCTCAGGTCTATCTGTCTTGCAGGGAGGGTTCTGTGTAAAGTATGTGGGATGTAGCTTTTCCTATCCCTTTTATAGCCAAGGTTGCTTTCCCAGATGCCTGCTATCTCATACTTTGTCCGCTACATCATTCTCTGCTCTTACAAAATGCGGTGTTGCTCCTCCAATCTTTGCAGAGGGCTGCTGACAATGTCTTTTTCCTTGCAATTGGCTCCTACCAGCACCTTTTGTGCACTTTTTCCATCTGTCCCCTCCTTAAGAGTATCTCACACAGGCAGCTCTCTTCATTCTCAAGTTCCTTATCCCTCATTTACCGGGCACAGGCTGGTTCCTTGCTCCTACTGGCCCACCATGCAACCTTACTCTCTCACTCGTTGCATTTTCAGATGCCGTTATGCTTTTGGCTATGCTAATCTTCAAGCCTGGCAGGACATTCCTGTAAATAAATGTCTGCGTGGTCTCTCCTTCAAATACTTCCTTCTCTGTGAGCACACGTCCCAGGTGTTATCCAGCCCAGATATCCCTTCCAGCTGTGTCAGGTTTTGATCACTGTGTGTCATGATGAGAAGCTGGGAGTGAGTAGGGGATTTATGAAGTTCAATAACAAACTGAAGGAGTTGTCTAATTTAGGATGAATAAGCTATTTTCAAAGGCACAGTGGGAGTGCTTCACATTGTGTGGCCTTCATCTTCATTTGCAGTACAGACTGTGCATCAGAAAGGTTGTGCGATGAAGGAGAAAACTTGACAATGCTTCATTTCCATTTTTATACATGCAAGAAACCAGCACATAGTATTCATTCAGGGGCACTTTTACACTGTGACTTATGTTTGATTCCCTCACCAATCCCTCTGACCTCCAGTCATGCAGGTATGAGCCTAGATCTCTGTTGAAAAAACCACTCAATTTTAATGTAATTAACTGTCTGTAAAACTCTGCTGTAAATCAGATCCCTGGAATGGACTGGGTTAGAAAATTACCCTTCTGTGAACAATTATTGTTAACTTTGACAACTGAAACGGAGCGGTGAACTGAGACACAGAGCGTGATGTGAGCAGGTAGGGGTGACAGCAATAAAAATGAAGAATTTGCTTGGACAGATCATAGGCAGGATGCTTTCCACCACTTTTATCTCTCTGGGAGATGAACAGTTTGCAGAAGGAGAATATTTGGTAAATCAGCAAATGTTGCATTCCACAAGCTTAGCAGGGAGCAATCCCTGGTCACTGGCTCCTAGCCCCAGTAATCCAGTTGTCAGGAAACAGCAGAGCCCTGAGCACAGGGACTTCTCTCCTGACACTTGACCATGGAAGGGCGTTTATCCATCCCCTCCGAGGAGATATTCAAGAGGCCACTACAAAGGAAAGTCACATTGTGGCAAGATAACAAATGTGACACCCTTGGCGAAAAGCCATGCTCTCCGGGAGATGATCCCCATCACCCCCCAATCCAGCATCCTGGGTGCTGGAGGTGCCTGGTGTGGAGGATGCTACTTGGGCTCCCACCCCGGTGCAGCCAGTGTGCTCCTGCCCTCCGAGGTGTTGGCTGTGCCAACCTTGGCCAGCTTCAGGGTCTGCAGGTGGTCGCAGCAGCATCCTCTGGCTCCCGTCACCAGAGCATCTCCCATGGGACCTCACAGGGGCTCAGAAATCCCCTGTTGCACCAGATTTCCAACAGAAGTCCATTTAGCTATGTAGAATAAGTGATCGGTGTCTTTCAAAAGACCTTGGTGCGCTGGGTGTTTGGGCTCTTTGAAAATCTGCCTGTAGCTGTCACCGTGGCAGCTGCAGCTCTCCAAGAGCCTCTGAAAAATGGGCCCTCGTGTACTTTTCTCAGTGCAGATTGCATTTGTTTGAAACTCTGGCTCCGTTTCTGGGTGGTGAGCTCATGAGCAATGTAGGAGCCTAAATTTCATTACCTTTCAAATAGGTTTAACTGCTTTTGAAAATTTTACGCATCGAGCTCCTTTACAAATCTCCCCCATTGTGCACAATTAAGGAGTAAGAAGATTGTCTCTCTGCAGCTGTCATTCAGAGGTTGGATAAAGGTTGAGAGCTGAAAAGAAGCATCTATTGAAAGTATCTGTGGAATCTCTCATTGTCTAACAGAAAACCATTATAATGCAGGGCCAGGCTCGGGAGACCTGCATTATTCTATTCACAACTCTGCCAACAGCCTGTTAAGTAACTTTGTGCCAGTCACTTCTTTCTTTTTGGTGTGCATGAAGGTTACTCCACTGGCAAAATATGGGTATTGATGCTTACCTTCCTTTGGAGGAAGGCTTTGGAGCTTGACATGAACACTACAGCAGAGGTGGCTGTCCCAGACATTTTGCCTGCTCAGGGAAAATAAATGCTAGAGTGACATGAGGAAAAAAGTACACCATTTATATTAAACAAAACCTCTCATATGCAATTTATGACAAGACAAAACACCTCTGGGAAACTTCCTCAACGTTTCTAAGTTACTTCTGGGCGACTCTGTAGGGTAGGCAATTGTGAATAAAACCTGTGTCCTGCATGTTGTTAATAGTCATGTACCCAGAAACAGTTTATTAAGTCTGACGTGAACAATGAACGCTTTAATGATCTAAATTAAGTTTAGATTATCCTCCTTAGGATCTGAGGGAAGGGGAAGGGGAAGGGGAAGGGGAAGGGGAAGGGGAAGGGAAGGGGAGGGGAGGGGAGGGGAGGGGAGGGGAGGGGAGGGGAGGGGAGGGGAGGGGAAGAGTGACCAGCACCACCATCAGCTGGAATTTAAAAAGTGGTTCCAGCGTTACTTCCCTTTCCTTGTTTCACTCATCCACATAGTTTGCTATGTAACAGTGTGAGAGTTTCAGTGTAGAAGAGTTTAAACTGTTACAAATGATGACTTACTGGTTCTATTAGAGGGTTTTTGGCAAACAGACCATTTTGTTGTCTATCTGGAAGAATAAAGGCTCACGATGAGTGCTAGAGCTGTTATGTCTCCCGTTGGTAGGCTGAAAAATCCCAGAGTCACCAAGTCATTTGAACAGGAAGGGACCACAGGAGGTCTCTGGTCCCAGCTCCTGCTCAGAGCAGGTCACTGCCAACTGCTGACCAGGCTGCTGGGCACGGCAGTCCACCAGGATTATGCAGTGACTGCTCCCCCTTCTTTCTCTTGCTTCCAGCGATGTCCTTTCCACTTTATCCCAAAGCTCAGCAAGCAAAGAGGGGGATGTGTTCATCCCTTTGTCATAGCAGCCCTTCTGACCAAACTCCCAAATATCCCGGGGGAACTTTTGGGAGAGGTGTCCCACCACGTGGTGTGGCTGGGCTGCTTCTGTAGCTCCATGCTGCCTCTCCGTGCCTTTGTCAAGCCCTGCTGTGCCGAATATGGTGCTGCTGCCGGCTGGCCCCTACCCAACCTGGCAGCCTTGCCCAGAGCTGGCCTGAACCCACCGAAACACTGTCACCTGTGCACCCTGATCGGACTGTACACAGTAGCTCTGCCTCCTCTGCTTTTAATGGTGGCAACTTCAGGTCTATTTTTAAAAGCAGGCTTTTGAAGGGAAGGAATACCAGAAAATTTGGCTTCTCCTCTGTTCCCTTGAGTTCTCAGCACAGCACTCTCTTGTGTGTTTATCTTGAAAAAAAAAAAAGTAAGGAGCCCTACTTAAAGTTAAGGGTACACATAAGTCCCTTGTTGACTTAGAGTGAACAGCGGAAAAGCAGCTGAAAACACTGACCCGGGTCACAAGAATGAGGCAGAAAAACAGCTACTGAAGTCTCCCGCTCAGAATCCCACCCTGGGACACGGCTCCCGAGCACCTGGAGATTTTCCAGACCGTGTCCTGAAATGCTTCCTTTATCTAGAAGCCAGTGATCACACTTTAATGCCTGATTTGAATTGCCTCCCCCCCTCGCTTCCAAGTAATTCTAACAGTCGGCAAAACATTCTTTTGCCTGTAAAAATGAGCAATTGCAAGGGGAAATGTAAATTCCAGCTTCATTTAATTCTGCAGGCTGGTCTCCAAATTAACAGTATTTCTCTGCAGTCCAGAAAGTCCTTGTATATAATCATAAATAGCCTATCTGTTATAAAGCAGTAAGGCATCAGTAATAGCTGTACCTTAATTAAGCTCTGAGAAAGAGCATTTTCAGACTGTTATAAGCCAAGCAAGTTTCTCTCTGTTGCATCTAAACATGCATTACCTATAGATGCCAGTATGATGGGTATCTCATAAATAAAAATGATCCCATTGAACGGTGAACTTTGTCCCTCATTATTGTTACCTCCAAATTAAAACATTAACAAAAATTGTGCGGAGTTCAGGCTTCCCTGGTTAACCGCAGGTGCATAATGATAATACGCATTTGCCTACCTTAATTCTAATGTTGATTTTATCTTAATTGGCTTTATTCAGTTCATTTGCCCTGGGGGATGAACTTGGCTTCATATCATTATTCTCTTTCATTGGAACAACTGAATATCAGAGTGCAAACAAAGTATGTGTGCTCTTATTTAAGATGGTGTGATTACTTTTCTGATCACATTATTTGCAGTATGAAACAAACTAATATTTTGTCTTATTTGATTTTAGTTGGCGAGGCGGTGAACCTCATCCTCACCAGCTGTACGTGAGCAGAGATTTTTTTTATTTTTTTTTTTTAATCATCGAAAGAGTTAACGGTGATTTTGGTGCGTTTTTTATTCCCCTTCCACCCAGGCAGTGATTAGATTGTCCAGTAGGTGGCTGGCATTCTCCGGCGCTCGCCGGCGGCTCCCTCGGCATTATCGCAGTCGTTTAAGCAAGGCAGCTCTCATCGTGGGAAGCAGGGGGAGAACTGACGTCCAGAAGATCCTGCCTACAGGATCCGAGCCGTCGGCGGAGCCCGGCTTTTTCCTCACTTTACCTCCAGCTGGCGAGCGCAGGTGCTGAAAGCCGGGAGAGGCTGGCAATGCAGCGTGACAGCAACTACCAAAAGTTCTTGCTTTTTGTAATTCCCTTGTTTCGGACTCGGTTCTTCTCGGCAGACCTGAAGCTGGGAATTTAACAAGCCTCGATTTTGAAAATGCCTCCCACGTACTGGTCTTTGAATTTGATAAATGGCCTTCCAGAGCTGAGGAATACCTAAGAGTGAGACAAGTCAATGAGGAAAAGGCAAGTTTCAGGACTCAAACTATGCTAAAATATGTTCTCCTTATGGAAACAGTACAGTTGAGCAAGCTGCAGTTGCTTTTTAGTTTGTTTACTGTCAAGATGTGTCGCGAAGTGATATGACTTTTAAACTCTTCTGACTGTTTAAAGCCAGCAAGCAGCAGCAAAATTACAGCAAGAAACTTACTTGAGGATTTTCAAAGAAGAAAGCTGTCTTCTGAGAAGAGCAAAGTAGGACAATGGCATCTGGAGAGTGCCTTCTGCTAGACTTAGAAACAGATAACTTCATTCTCTACAACATCTCTGTCAACCAGAGTACAAACCTCTCCCTCCTCGGTGACGACTGGTTCTACCCAGCGTTCCTCTATGCCATCCCCACCATCTACGGGATCATCATTTTGATAGGCCTTATTGGCAATATCACTTTGATTAAGATCTTCTGTACTGTGAAATCCATGAGAAACGTCCCAAATTTGTTCATCTCCAGTTTGGCTCTGGGAGACTTGTTGCTTTTAGTGACTTGCGTGCCCGTGGACGCCAGCAGGTACCTTGCTGACGAGTGGCTGTTCGGCCGAACTGGATGCAAACTTATCCCCTTCATCCAGCTCACTTCTGTAGGGGTGTCAGTCTTTACTCTCACTGCTCTCTCAGCTGACAGGTAAGCTGGCTGCGGTAGCCTTGAGAAGAAGCCTGCATAATTACAACTCCATAAAATGCATGGTTATGAATGCATATTTTCAGGTAACAAGTATATTTTTTAACTTAATGAGGGAAAAAGAACAACTTCAGTTAATTTCTGGTGGTTATGAGCACACAACTTGGGGAGGATGCAGACTGAACGCAGGATACTTTTTCTAGGCTAAACTAAATGTTTGTGCAGTTTAACTAATAGCCTAGCTTAATTAAAAGAAAAACAAGAGCAGATCAAGCTGAAGACCAGAGAGAGAAAATACCATTAATGAAGCTCTGTTAAAAGATAGCATGTTCATATTTGCCAAAAAGAGAAGTGATACATATTTCATGAAGTGTGAAGGCACTGGAGCAGCAATTTAAAGTGGAGTTAGAATCAATTCTTTCTAGTGGCTTGTTTCCTTAAGGCTAATTACACGTGAGGCAATATTTCATTAAATATGTTTCAAATATTAAAATGAGGACGCCCAAAACCAGGCATCTCCGTTTGCTATAGCCAGGTTATTTCCCTTGATTAAACCATTTGCCCCTCATCCAATCAAAACTGATCTGTGCTGTTGGCTCGGAAACTTTGTCTTCCAATAATGTTTGGTAAAAATAACATGTAATAGCTATGCTATTTTAGAATATGTGAAAACAAGTTTGACTTAACAAATTATATGCTTCTAAAAAGCCAGGTCTATTTTAGATTTCTATGAGGCTTTGGAAAACTGTCTCAGACCATTCAGATTTAAATTCAAAAAACATTGTAATTTGAATGTTATTTGGAAGGAGGAAGCCTACCTTTCTGGAAAGGTTTTAAGTAATTATTAGACTGTTGGCTTTTATAGAAACTCCTATGTACATCAGAGAAGCCAGGATATTTCGTTTCGAATTTGGATGCTTCAGAAAGAGATTAAGGAATACATTGTCACCATACTAAAGTTATAAAATCTCACAGAAGTACTAAGATTTCCAACGAGAGAAATTATTTCCGTTTTGTTTTGCTCAAAGAAGACCTGGGGATTGTATTTCTTGGTGACAAAGAAGTGAAACTAGGTTTGGTCTAGGTAGTCCCTTGCATGCCGCTCTGTCTCTCTCCTCCCCCTACTTTAAAACATCAGACTATTTTTGTTCGGTTTTCAAGGTAGTTTGTAGACATATTTCAATATACAGGGTGCAGTCTCAATGAAAGCAGGCAACTCCGTATTGTTTCAGAGACAGAATGGTCAATATGTTCACTAACTCCTCCATGTTGGTATGCTTATTAAAATAGCACTGTCTGCCCCAATAGCAGATGACAAACAGGCATATGTGTAGACAGAAGTCTTCAAGTAATTTGCTCTAAAAGAGTTGGAAAAATAGAGAAAGAGCACAAATCCTCTAGTAAAGGTTCATCTAGACTTTCACTCCTGAGCTTCATGTGGTGGCTGGACCCCCCCTGCTTGCTCTGAAGAAGATGTTAGGAAAATAATAAGTATTTCTCCAGGAAACTCATCTTTCCAAAGTTGTAATGTAAGTTGTTTTAAGGACCGTCAGGAAAAGAAAAATGCATCATAAAGAAGATTATGTTAGAGAGATTTGTTGCTATCTGATCACATGACACAAAAAGTAAACATTGCAAATGCTTTTACTGAGCAGCACATCAATAGTGTTTTTTGCCTGAAGTGAGCAAACAGAACAGAAAACAGCAGCTGTGGCAAGCTTGGGGTTTGGTGACTTTAAATTCTCAACTTCAGCTTTATCTGGCTCCTGTTAACCACCGTGCTGCACTGGGGATCAAACCTTACCACGCTTTCCAATGCCCCTTGGCTATAAGGGAAATAGGCATGCACGTGAAACAAGACTTTATGTTCCCATTTCCAAGGGATCGTTCTACCCTCTTCTAATGCATCTGTTGTCCACTGATGAAAGACATGATAAAAAAACTTCTACCCTTGTTAGATCCATGAATCTTAAATGCTGTGCATTGAACCTCAAATGGCCCTTATCTGTTATGTTTACTGAAGTTTCTGATTTGGTATATTAACAGCAGTGCCGGGATAATTTTGTTACAAAATACTAGTCTAGATTTTTTCAGCTCACAGCTGATTAATCTATCTTTAGTTTCTTAAAACTGTCACCCTGAACTCGAGGGCCTATTATTAATCATGTCAGAATCATTAGGAAAATAAAGTGTACAGGGAAAACTTCCAAGATGCAAGTCGACTGTGACTGGCATGATGATGCCTGCTTGTGTCTGCAAAGGGACTGGCTGTGACTCCTGGGGCAGGGAGACGCTGAGCCTGACATCTGGGGTGGTTTCATAGACAACCATTTCCAAGGTCAGATATGGTGTTGCACAGAGGATGAGAAACAGCTCAGCCCTGCGGGGAAACACCTGCAGAAGACAGGGGCATGATGGTGAGACCAGTTTCACATGAGGACTCAGGAATCTGGCAGGTAGCACTGCTCAGGAACAGCTCATCTCACTGGGCTTTTGCTGTCTGACATGAGAAGCCACTCCAGGATAGTCAGCAAGGTGTCCCCTAGTCCATGGAAAGTGATGTCTCCAGAGGGGACAGGATAAATCACCATGTTTGGATACCTGTCTCCCTCCTTGGGTATGGAGGAACCCTTGCTGTTTAACACAGATTAGATGCCCGTATTTGAGACGGCTAATGTTCAGCAATGTGAGCCCTACTTGAGATGCTCACATGAGACATGTGAATGTCCCTGTTCTCATGAATCAAAGCCATAGACCATGGGAGAGAAAAAACCTCCTAAACCATCTGCTGTGAATAGCATCACATGGTACTGTCTCCAAGGAAAGGGACACTTGTCAGTGCACCACAGACCTTTCGTCTATAATTCATTTTCTGCAAAAAATAATAACAAAACCCCTTCAGTTCCAGTGTCCTTCCATTGACAAAAGCAAGTGGGAACAAGTGCTGGCAGTACTGAAGGTAAAGTGGTGATGCCTAGAGAGACCTGGCATCGCAGGGGTCAGAAATCTGCTGTGTAAAGAAAAGCATTGCAGTGTGATACAACAGGGTCCTTTCCAAAGAGGTGACCATTGAACTACAAGATGAAAGGCAGTGGGTAGGTGTGATGGGCAGACACAGTACATGAGAGAGCAGTGAGACACATATGCTACATGTTACAGCAATTGTACAAATCGTCTCAGTTGCTTTGGATCACCTTCTGAAAACAAAGGGTCCAGTTTTAATAGATTTTTGCCCAGCCCACATCATGGGCGCAAGGGTATGCCTTCCTGAGGTACACTTTCATTCTTTCCATTTCCACTTTCCCATGTGTTAGGCAGGGTTAATAAATACTGAATCTGTCATCTGCTGGTGACTGCAAATGCTCAGCTGAGTGCCAGCCTCCACCACAGAGAACCTAAAGTTTCTCGGTGGCTTCACCTGCCAAGACCTGGTGGTCGTCCAGAGGATTGACTGCTCGTGTGCAAACTTTTCTCAAGTAGAATCAGAGGGACAAACTGCTGATCTCAGCTTTTCCTGCAGTGGGAGCCTGCCAGCCCACAAGGTGCTCTGCGTGCATATGGGCGCACAGGAGCATGCCTGCGCTGGTTTGGTTGGGAAGGACACAGCAGAAGGGTCCCCGGGTGCTCTGTGTACAACCACGAGATCCCATCAGAATAAGGTTAAATTATTCAAGAGTGTGTGGGAGAAAGGGCAAAGACGAGTGAACAATAACAGGCTGAGAGAGCTGGGGTTGTTCAGCCTGGAGAAGAGAAGGCTCCAGGGAGACCTTATAGCGGCCTTCCAGTACCTAAAGGGGGCCTACAGGAAAGATGGGGAGGGACTCCTTATCAGGGAGTGTAGTGATAGGATGAGGGGTAACAGTTTTAAACTGAAAGAAAGTAGGTTTAGATTAGATACTAAGAAGTTGTTCTTTACAATGAGGGTGGTGAGACACTGGCACAGGTTGCCCAGAGAGGTGGTGGAGGCCCCATCCCTGGAGACATTCAAGGCCAGGCTTGATGAAGCTCTGAGCAACCTGATCTAGTTGAAGGTGTCCCTGCTTACTGCAGGGGGGTTGGACTAGATGGCCTTTAAGTGTCCCTTCCAACCCAACACATTCTATGATTCTGTATCAGACATTTATTTTCAGTGGGACTACTCCACTCCACTTCTAGATGCATGAAGGGAGCTTGCATCTGTCTAGCTGCATTTGCAGGAGTGGTGGGAGCTGTTGGCGACACCTGTTTTCCTGCGAGCTTGGAATTTGAAACTGAAATTTGCAGAGCCGCCAGGAGAGGGTTAAGGCCTGTGGTGTGCTTACAGCCACCCTCCCTGAATGATAAGGCGCCAGGGCTGAGTATACAAGAGCAAGGAAACAAGCAGTCGATGCATGTGTGTGCGTGTTTGTGTGTTTTAGAAGGACTGTAAAATGAGGTTGTCAGGGGAAGGACATCTGTCTGCCCTGCTGCTCTGCTCTGTCGAGGCAGTGGGTATCTTTAGCTGCTGCTCAGTTTGTCCCAGCAAAGAGGGGGTTTGAGTTCGTCCACTGGCCTGCCCTCTTCCACCTCCTCCTCCTTGATGCAAGGGGAAGGGGTTTAGAGGCGCCGGTGAGAGCAGTCACACCTGGGCAGAAAAGCCAAGGCTGGCTCAGCAAGTGACAGGAGATTAAGGAAAATCTTTGCGCAGTGAGAGGAAAAGCAGCCCATTTAATTGCCCTTGTCATGGGAGATGTCTTTCTTTAATTGACTGATTCTCCCATGACTGACAAGGTTTATACATTTGCATTTGAATTACCCAAGCTGTCAAGCACTGATCATACTTCCCCACCATTTTGCTGAGACAGTAAAAAATCTACATGCCCTGGTGCTCATGCGGTGAAACCTTCCTGAAGTAATGCTGTTTTTACAAGCACATAGCAGAGTAAGTGTAAAGCGTAATTGAAGTTTGCAGGCAGCATCTTTTCTTTAAGCACTTGGGATTATCTGAATTGTAGTGCTGGAAAACCGCAGCGGTGCCTGCCGCCTGGAGCTGCCTGCTGGCCTGGGGTGGAAGGGAGTGATGGCGTAGTGAGACACATGGGCTGACACTACACTACAGGTGAGGTTAGGTGGCTTACCTTGGTGAGACCAGCTGCAGACAGCAGGAACTGCAGTCGCAGGGGAGCTCTGAGACCTGAAATGAGGACATTACCTTTGAAGACGTTGGCCTCAGTGCTTAGATGCAGGGATGGATGCAGGGACGCTGCGGTGCTTCCAGCTGCGCTGGGTCCCTTGGAGCAGGTCACAGACACAACTTTTGATGTTCCACTGAACTCATACGACAGTTTGCTTATCTAAGAAATAAAAAACTTCAAACAGCCCTCTATCCCCAAAAAAACAGTGGTGGAAGAAAAGAAACAAATCTAGGATTTCTAGAAAGATGTTTGTAAATATGCGAAGTCTTTGTTTAGTAAACTCATTTCTTCTGTGATTTGGGTGTCTCCAGCCCCTAATATTAATATTATGTACAATACCAAAGGAGGAGTAATATATACATGTCAGTTCATTTGTTTTATTTTACAATCACTGGATTATGTCTCCACAAAAGGATTAAGGGAAGTGTGCCACCCTAAAATAAAGCTATAGAAAGCTAAACAGGATTTCCATTGAGTTGTTTTACAGAGTGATACTTTTCTTTTTTTTAATACCATCAGTTGTAAAGTGTGAGGTCCACAGTGGTTATGAATTTATTCTGGGCAGTCTAGTCACAGCATTCATGAAGTCCCTTCAGGTCACTAAGGTGCTATTTTGGGGCAATTTTTTTGTGCTGTAATTTACTGTGCAGCCTCAGGAAGGTTTTGAAAGGGTGGCAGAGAAAGCCACTCTGAACTGCTGAGGCATCCCCTAATCCGGTCAATGCAAATTGACAGAATGATACCCCTACGAATACATTTTGGATCCACTGACAAAATCTCAAGATCTCTCAACCCTTGCCACTGGCACGGT